>NW_019211455.1:26617079-26662322 GCF_002443255.2 Varroa destructor | reverse complement strand
TATAGAAAAGAAATAAAGCAAAGCTAGAAAATACTTTATGGAAATATAATCTTGGACACATGTAAAGTTCATACCAGAGGAGCGCAGCTTAAGAAAACAAATACGGCCATAGGAAGTCTAGTAGGATTATATATTATTGTGCTGTTCGTATATGTTTAGTCGCATCTGTAGTTGGATAGTATGTTTCAACGTCTTGGCTATCCATGCCGAAATAAAATTATGTTAATATTATTCAAGAACAGTTTTTTTTTGTATTCTGTAAATATATATAGCAGTATTTCTATTTCGAAGGTTTTTGAAATATATTTTTGAGCTTTCGACACAAAAAAGTAAAAAATACCATATATTCTCTTAAAAAAAAAGTATGTATTAGAAGAAGCGATGATATAGCATAACGAACAAAATGAACATCGAATCGGGGTTGATTTTAAACTCAACTCGGTCTACAGGCATCAAAGTTTTTTTTTAAAGCAAATGCATTTGAAGAGAACGCTTTAGGCTGAATTAATTATCAGCTCTGCCTCAATAATGCTTCTTCAAAGACACCTTTTTCTAGTGCAAGAAGTAGGAAACAGTTAACGTATTATCAGTATTTATTTTGCAGACAGCAATGGCAACAGATGCTATGAACCCTTGATGGGTCGAAAACAGTTGTTCATTAGCAAAAAATCAAAACTTCACCTCGTGCTGCGCAGGGGAACTTTTCAGTTGCGATCAAGTAAAGCATATTTCGAATAGCACGAAATATGTAAAGTGACTTAGATTGGAGTTAGATGTGAGTCTTCAACAGCTCTGAAATATCAACTACTAGGAAATAGCTGACTCCATTAAAGGTTCTACATCCTGCGGTGATTCCAAAGAAAAGCACGGATCAATTATTTCAAAAGTATTAATAAGCAAAGTAACCACCGCTGACATTCATTGTCGTAAGCGACGTAACTTTAACGCGGTCGCTTCTTATCAACTTTTCATGGGTCCAACGGCGATCCGCTCGTATGTAAATTAGGTTGAGCGTGTTCCCTGTTTTGTTTGTTATTATCAAAAGCCTATAAGAATGAGAATCGCACTCGGAAATAGCTCTATTAATATTTTCATGTAATAGCGTTTTATCCATCGTACCATGAAACTGAATACGCTCGGAAGTCAAGATCCGAAGATTTTTTTAGATTTTAACACTCGTTTCAACGAGCAACGTATTCACTATTATCCATTGTCTGGTTTAGATGATACGTGCCTCTGTAGGCAGGAAGAAATTTCTGCACTCGTATACTCTACGCAGCTAGGACATAGAAATCCGTTTTTAATACAGTTTATTATTGACATGGCTACCTAAAATACACCAACGTAGTTCATATACACGATATATTTTGCCTTAATAGAATCTACTTGTGTATAGCCAATTTATACAATATTTGTTTTTCAATTTGTACAAGTTTCTTCAACGTGTAGTCTTGTATATCATTTGGATAAGCATCCAGCACAATCTCAGCTAACAGTGCCACTAGCTCCAAGTTGCTAGTTTCTTCAGTACTTTGAATCATATGTAGCTTCCAACGGCTCACCCCATGAGGTGTACAATCTTCGAGAATGTTTAAGATAACTATTAGATTCCATGTAGCACCTTCGACCGTAAAACCGGTTTGATTCGTTAGAAATTCTCTCTTTTCAATTAGCGCGATCTTCTGGTCGAACCGCGTAAATTTCTTGACTGCGTGTAGCAAATCTAGATGGTGACGTTCAATAGGGACACAATCGTTCGGATTGTCGTCGAGGACAAAACCGTAGTTTTGCAATAGCGTCCTATTATCATAATTACCGTAGCTGATAAACACTTCTTCGCCCGGCTCGTACCGGCTATTCGAGATGATTACAAAATGCCCTTCCTGTTCACAAAAAATAGGACATTTTTGGTAAACGTTCTTGAAAAAAACAATACTTTGTATCTTATTTTATGCAATAGTTTGTTAGTTGTTTGATTCGTGTGTGCCAGAGATTACTCATGAGTAAAAAGGAGCGCTTCTGTCGACTAACCTGCAAAAAAATTTCTTAAGTCTATTGTAGCCAAAATGAAATCAGTGTCAGTTATTTTTATTCAGTAGATCTAGCTAAAATTGAGTTAGATGTGACTAAAATAAGATAGATACAAGTTTAAAAAACCAATCAGGATTCAAATGCTTATTAACAGCCTGTAGGTTTTCATCTTTCATTAGAACTTTCATTGGTGTTCACACCGTGTGATACCAATATCATATAATGGCACCTTGAATTGAGTATTCACGCTTGCAGTCCAATGATGGTTCAGCATGTCCAAAAAGGGTGCGAGAACTCCGCCGTGACCTTCGACATATATGCACCGCGTGTTTACAACGCACCAGCTCCATAAAAACTCAGACTCCGAAACGTCGTCGGCCTTGACAGCTTGAAAATACTTTGACAGATTTCTCCAGGACCGAAGAGCAGTAGTACACCACCTGTCTACAGAATGACGATAATTGCTCAAATAGACGATACGCTTTACAATAGGCCACGCATTACCTATATCAAAAACACATGGCAGGCCATAATGACCACAGTAAAAGACTTAACAAAATATATAATTGGTGAATTGTAATATTGGGCACAAAAACTATAGACAGTACTGGATTTAGCAGATCTCTTTTCACCAAAAGCAAGTTGTAATCCTCGCGGTAGTTTATCGAGCTGCTTGTACGTGAACAGGGAATTGAATTCTGCCGGCAAGGAACTGATGTACGGTTGCCAGGTGGAATATGATCCAAGTCGCGTTTCCGCGATGATGAACGCTGTGAGGATCTCTTCAATTGAAAATGTGTTCGGTAGATTTGGAATCGACGCGCGGACCTGCATCATGGGTACAACCAAATTCTCAATTGTGTACTAGGTCAACAACTCATTATATCGCGCATGCTTTTATCTTTTATACCTCCTCGAATTATATTTAACTTATGCTGGAATCAGATAGCAACTGTATTCAGAATGCAAACGCCCTGAGGAATAACTAACCACTAATTATTAATTAAACTAGAAGGTGGAAGGTTGATACATTTATTATAGGTTTATCTTGCCTTTACGAATAAGCAATATCTAATTCGTGGTATTTCGTACGTAATAAACTCAAAAAATGTTACCGAGGTTATCAAAGTGTTGTCGTCACGTATTTGACTTGGCTCTAATACATATAATATTTTGACAATTAAATATGTCAAGAGTAGTCATTACTTTACTACACACGCCACCTTACCTTTACTTTATCGCTCTCATTTGCCACTAAATTACTTAATCCTTGCTCCTTAAGAGTAATTTTTGCGAGTGACGGTTAATTTTCGATTGATCTATTGCTTAAACACAGTTTTGCAATTATTTTTACTTTACACATTTGTTTCCCTGCCATATACTACTATTTCTAAGTTTGTAGGCAAATATCAATATTTACCTTGCTTTCTGTGATTAATAAACTTTCCGGAAGACTAATTATAATATCTCCAGGTTGCACGGCATTTTGACAAACCATGCCCCTTCCTGATGATGTAACAGCCAATCGCAAGTTACATTTCGATGGTCGAAAGCCTTTAGCAACTATCCATGAATACAAACCCCGTACAGTAATGTTCCTTATAAACATTTGGTTGTAACGTCTTCTTTTGCGATATGTTCGACCCATTTAACCGGACCACATTTCACTTGCGGGTCAGTCAATATATGATACGATAAGTACGAAAAAATCTATTCAATTCTTGCTTTCGACAGTTATTTCTCTAAATTTATAGATTAGGCAAAATACCGCCATCGAACACAGTCTGGAGCTACTTTCGAAATGTCGCCAAAGGCTACCTTTATTTGAGGCAACAAGCTCTTTATACCTAGCAAAATTAGAGATCTATCACGCTTGCAATTACATGTTGTAAAAATAACTATTCTATTCACGGGAATCGATATTAGTTCATACGAAAAAATGCACAATTTTAAAAAAAAGCTCGTTGCCGATTTTCGAAGCACTTCTGAGTACTCGTTCAACAGCTGATTCTTATATAGAGGATAACCCCTACAGCTGATGAGTTCCCGTTTAATTCAGGTGGCAGAAACTGGCTGCTTAATATTTGAAGCAATATAATTGTTTGCTTATATTACTTTATATAACGCGTGTGAGCTATAGTGCTTTACTTTCAATAAAAAGTAATACGAAATGTGATTAATAAATGGTGTTTTGAGTGTTTCAAATAATAACGAAATAATAAATAGTTATCTATTAGAACCTTGCCAATAACTACGTATTAAGAAGTAACCAATGAAATAATAAAATTTGTTACATAAAACATCTGCTTAAGTGTGTTTGACATATATAAATATGAACCCAATGAAAAGCAAAAATGAGGACAAATTATGTGTGAATAACAAGGAGTCACAGCGGGAAAAACGGGCAAACAATTCAAAGTTAATTGCGTCGCACATACCGCCTTTCCTACTGGTCTCCATATTCTAGGAAAATGGCAGATCATTGCCTATTGTCGAATTAAGGCGAGATTGTGAGTCGATACAGGTTCGTTCTGGTGCGGTAAGGGAGCGGTATTGTGATAGCGTAATGCGGCCTCGGATGTACAACCTGAAGCATTAGAAAGAGGCCGAGGTTTATAGAAAAAGTTGTTATCGTACTAGCTTTCTGCTGCCTTAAGCTCTATAACAGTACACAAACAAAAGTGCATGCTGAGTGTTTTTTTATCGAGGTTCGTCAGTCATCAACATAATGGCTGGGCGTGATCAGTGTGCGGCACAAGAACTTACTTCTGGTTGGATAGAGCGAGCAAACAAAGACGGTTCCGCTGCTTATGCCGTCAACGTCGTGACAGGTAACATAGATATCTTGCTTCAGTGTACGCTTTTCATTAAAAGCTCGAAATCCTGAACACAAGCAATACACTTCATTGATATAATAATTGAATAGTTTTAAAAACAGCAAATTAAAATTTCTACAACATATAACTATAGACTGGACAGAAGTGCTAAATATACTAACATTGCTTCGATGTCTTACTTCGACATTTAGGTCCGAGTACCTTTGAGCATCCTACAACAGACAAACGTTATTGTGTACCAAAGGATCTACCGTTTGGCTGGGTCGAAAGCTCTGAAAGTAATTCGAAGGCGTTCG
This sequence comes from Varroa destructor, assembly GCF_002443255.2. Classification (NCBI taxonomy): domain Eukaryota; kingdom Metazoa; phylum Arthropoda; class Arachnida; order Mesostigmata; family Varroidae; genus Varroa; species Varroa destructor. The sequence continues at coordinate 26,657,158 of NW_019211455.1, read as the reverse complement.
TGAACGTAGATACGGGCCAGACAACCTCAGTAAATCCCAGATTGGCATTTAAGGTACAAGGCGAACAGATGTCCCTTCAAATCGCAATCTGAAAATTATCAGTCGAATGGAATTCAATGCAAATCATATTTATATAAAATAATAGTAAGATCCATACTTTCTAAGATATGAGTCTTTACGAAAAGAACTAGAGAAATGATTGGACACTGATCACTGGTGAAGAATGGTGCATTCGTAAATAAAGTTATGTGAAAATCAGATAGGAGACAGTATGTGTACGGGTTATTCGTGCATTTATGACATGAAAGCTCCGGGTAATTCTTCATAATTTAATTAATCCATGAGCATTTTAGCACAAGGCTCATACATTATACTTGAAATGTATAATTTGTTAGCCTTTTTATCATTTTCTTTAATTAACTTTCGACGATTTAGTTGTGCTTATAGATCCTCCAAGGCTGGAAGAGTATCCGCAGCGAAAAACAACAAACATTATTATACTTGTTTTCTAAAACTGTCAGGGTTGCAATGGGATTTCATTAGCTAAAAATCGAGGCTAAACTAATAAGTGTGTCGATATATTTGAATTGTAGGTAGAGGATACACACAAGTACAGACAACGTTTTGATAGCCATTCTTGCTGCTGGGACATCCTCGAAGGGCTCGACCTATCGACGAAGACTATTCTCGTTACAGGCGGAAGCTGTGGCATCGGCTGGGAGACAGCACGAAGTCTCGCTTTTCACGGAGCGCAGGTAAACAGCGCGTCTAGTGCGTTAAGAATCACGGAACAAGCAGATAAAAAGAAACTGTTTCATTTTATTACATTTGCTTTAGATCACATCGATGTTCTGTTCGATTGAAAAAGCTGCTTAAGTTGTAAGTTAGCTACTGCATTATATAGTAGTTCAGATTACTCGATACATCAAACGATATTTTTTTATTGCTCCTACTAACGTCAACGAAGTTGTTTGTAGACAAGTCAGTTTTCAAAGTCCATGAAGACAGATTCTTTCGCGATGAAGCACTGGCGTTTTCTTCTTTTCGGATATTCAAGGCCGATATTTGCCGAGTTTATTAGTAATTACAATGATACTGCATTGCTATTTAGGTCGTAGTAACCAGCAGAAACATGAAAAAAACGAGTCAAGCAATTCAACAGCTCAAGCATGAGCGACCGTATCTTCGAATATCTGCTATGTTTATCGACCTTTGTGACCTTAACAGCGTAAGAACTTTTGCCTTCGAATTCAGAAAAGCGCACAACGCTCTCCATGTACTCATTCTAAACGCGGGTATCTACGGCCATCCACATCAGATAACCAAGGATGGCTTTGAAATCACTTTCCAGGTCAGTCGATGTGCATACGCGATACGGTTGTAGATCGATTTAAGTCAGTGTTAGACGAATTATGAATGAGTTTAAAAGCTGCAAAACAGTTTTACTTTGTCATGAATAACACAGATTAGCCTATTTATTTTTGCGGCAGATAAGGCGTCGTCTTTATATTCTGTTTCCTGGACTGTACTCATGTGTGATCAAAACAGTGGTTGAAGCTGCCCTAGCCTTAACCGCAGAATCTCTAGTTTTAATGATGTTTTTTTTTGAAATTCGCGTACTATCAATACTTGGCTAATGTTGGCATATATTGCAAAGGTAGTTCAAGTGATGTTTAACTGTAACCACATATAGATCTTTTTCAATTTGGAGGTGACTACATCTGAAAATTAAATGTGACCTGTCTGATTTTTAAATTTGAGGGATAGAGAAATTATATTTGACTGTTGACAGAGCAGTAAAAAATAAGTAGCCTGCTGCATTCAATTATGTATCAGCAACGTTTTTTCATTTTATTCCGTCTAATACCACGACAGGTGAATTACCTATCGCAGTTTTATCTATTTCGTCAACTAAGCTCTCTACTGGTGGCGTCCGCTCCGGCGAGGGTTGTCGTACTTAGTTCAGAATCACATCGGCTCTCTTTCCTTACAATGCCAGCTCATTTGACCGTGGACAGACTTTCGCCACCAGAAAGCAAATCTTTCTGGACTGTTGCCGCATATAATGATTCAAAATTGCTTAATGTATGGTTTGCCAGAGAAATTGATCGGCGACTCGGACTGCGAGGCGTAAAAGCTTTTGCTGTTCACCCAGGTCAGTTATCATCGACCCATATTTACAAGCTTGACGAAAAAAGATAAGCTTAATTAACACAATTTATTGCATTGCAAATAGATATGATTCAGTATACTTTAGTGGAGTTGTCCTAACCTACTTAAGAATTAAAAAACCGTCACTTCGGAATTTTAAAACTTCAATACTAGAAATTCCAGTCCTTACCAAGCAGTCAGATTTAGACATTTTTCTTGCGATTATCAACTGAATAATAAATATAATTAAAAAAAAATAGAGTTGCCTAGTTCTTAGTTAGCTAGCTTATAATGAGATAGCAGTAACAAAGTCTTCGTAAGTGTTTTATGGATTGAATCCTATTGTGTTAACAGGTAATATGGTGAACACGTCGATATCACGATACTGGTGGGTCTGGCGTCTTCTCTTTTGGCTGGTATCCCCTTTCACAAAAACCCTGGGGCAAGGCGCTGCCACAACTGTGTATGCTGCTATCGCTCCAGAACTGGATGGTTTGGGAGGGCTGTACTTCAATAACTGTGCTCCGTGTAAGCCGACGAAGCCCGCTCTTGATGACAAAATGGCTGAAAAACTGTGGACACTTTCCGAAAAATTGCTGAAAGGAAAAAACATGAATTAGCTTATAACTAAAGACCTCAATTTGAAGTTGTCTCAATTCTACGCTAAAACATCAATGAGGGAACGCAGTTGTTTTAGATCTATGTAGCGTCTTGTTTATTAGCTCTACGATGTGCTCGATATTCACTCGTCGAACGATATGACTACAACATCTATTGGATCTACCATTTTTTTAACGAAACAGTTTCAGTATTAAACGTAGCTGTACAAATATATTGTCTGCCTCGGACTATGATTGTGACAAGAACGTGGCCATGGTAGTGCGGACCAATCTTAACCTTACCCAGTGTAAATCGAAGCGACTGCACGCTCTTATTGAATTAACCCATATACTTACTAATTTCAGATCTTAATTTTGAAGGAACGATCAACCGCTTATAAATATTTTTTGAAGAACTTCGTTAAGAAGTTCTTTCGTAACTGTGCCTATTAATTTTGCTAACCCAGTACTGGTGCCTTCAGTTTAGTGAAGCATATGTCTGGAATCGCATTAAGCCTGAGTTAATTTTCGGCGAAATTAAATGTGTCCATTATTGAATGAAAACGTCGGTTACTCTTAACCTAACCTAAATTAAAGGTCAAAGCTTAGTTTTCTGCTTTATTTAATTACTGCATTACCTAAAAGACATAATAAAATCTGACTGTAGGAAAGCAAGCTTCCACAACGAGTCTTATTATTTTCAACAACAGCTAAATCGGAAGTAAAAATATTATGCTTTCAACGTGGGCATAATTATGTTCCAATGGTCTAACCTAGCCTGATCGTCTTAGCGTTCCTGGATTTGTTTTTGTAGTAAGAAAAAAAAAAACAGAAAATTGTCTATTTTGCGGGCCATAGAAGTGAAGTGTTTACAAAACTATTTTGGATTAATAAAACCAGGCCCTACATTATGTTCCTTTTTGAACATTTGATAATATGGATGCCATTTATCTAAATATTAAGATATATAGCCTGACTGGATCATAGTAGACAATACGTATTAGGGGATTATTTTGTGACTTTTGACAACAATTACAGGCAATTGTCATTCCGTTTTTCCATCCTATAACTCTAATTGTTCTTGTTTATTGTTTTTCTTATTACGATATAACATTGTAATAGTCTTGATACCCATATTTTGGTATTTGTCCACTTACTGTAGATTACTCCACTTCCTTTTGTTATATGAAGACAAAAACATTTCCTAAAGCTCTTCAAAACAAATTGATTAAGCTTGTGATAGCATTTTTGTATTGAACAGAAATCCTTAACAAATGGTGAATTTACATATTAATTTTAAGCATACTTCATAGCTGAAATACGTATTCTCCGATGCGCGATAACTAGTCATTTTGCAGGGGCTTAATAGAAATGAAAGAGTGGAATAATTAATTGAATTACATTAAGAAGAACTCGCTGAAGTTGAGAAAAAGAGAAAGGTAAGTTAAGGGTCGAGGTTTATACTAATAGAGGGTTCAGTTAACTGAGATTCTGAATATTTGTGGTGATGTGGTTTTTGAAGCAGTCGTGAATTGCAGAGTTCCTTGTTATAAGAAGCCATATATTCTCTAAGCTTTGACTCGATGGGCATTAAGTCATAGAAACACGGTAGCCAGAAGCGTTCGCTATTTTTCGAAGCGAGCCAAACAGCGCAGCGAATGTTTTCTATAGGCTATCACCAGCAGAAATATATCCGTTGCAAACAGGCTGTATTTTTTCTTCTGCAAGATTTTAAAGGGCGGGGCTAAGTGTTTTTTTTTTTCTATTTTTCCGCGTCTCGTCTAACGTCCAACAGTCAAAGTACACAGGCCTCGTTTTTGAACGACCTTTTTGCCGGTCCCAGAACCATATTTTCAATGAAAGCACGTTACGTTTGCATAAGTAATTCAGTTGGGTTTTATTATATGAACGCCCTGCGAGCTATATGGCTCAGTATGGTATTACTTAGATAACTTATATGAAATAAAATATTCGATTGCTTATTGTACAAAAAAATTAAATTGCCTCTGAATACAATTCACCGTAAAGGCATATATATATATATATATATAAGGCTAACGAATTGTATTTTGTGCCGTACTTAGAAAATTGTTTTTAAAAGAAATTGTCATGTCGATATTCTCGTAGTTTATCGTAGAATATGACATTATCGTCGATATGACTCAAACTTTCAGCGTTCTATACATGAGACAAATACTTAAGATCCTCGATCCATTAAGAGTTCCAATGGAAAGCTTTTTAAATATGTCTATAGATCCGCTCTTTGCTTTTCTCTTCGCTCCGTCAGTTTACACACAGCGAAATAAAAGGGTTTTTTCAGCGCATCGTCAAAGTTGCACAGCGCTGCCAAAAAGTCTCATATATCATATTTTTAAATAAATCTTGTTCCTAATGCTTTGAATGTTGTGTTTTGTTGATCAACTCGAATTCCCACGCATTGCTTGTGTCATCATTACGCTCGAGATGGCACCCTTTACTTACGGCGATAATGAGTAGCTAGTGGACTAAAATAATGCATTCATGCAAAAACTGATAGAGACAGAGTACAGTTCGAGACTGTGCACGAACCAGGAACCAGGCGGCCATTCCATTTGGAGGCCTTTCGGTTAGGGAGGCAGCTTGTGAGTTTAAAATAAGCACAGCTCCATTGCAATCTTACATAAAGGTGTGCAAAAAGCTACAGCTGCCGATACAACGAACGAGCTTACCTCAACCCACGTCCATCTACGTGTGTGACGCCTATCTAAAGGCAACGTTAGCACCAGGATCATGCCAGATTACTACAATCTAATATAATACAATAATACAATGCATAAAAAGGTGAATTTCGTATGAGTTTGCTAGGCAGCTGAACATAAATAAACCCGACAGTTACCATCACAGACTAGGATTGGATAATGGCTTCCTTGACACGGCGCGATTAGTGTTCCTTGACGCAACCTGATGAAACGTGTTTTGCACGCGTAGTGTGGTTCAATAGGTAAGCAGTGAGTTTTCTTCGAGTATCTCAAGACTTTAATGGAGTTACACGATTGCACTTTTTTAAATAATTCTAATATGAACAAGACGTCTTTTCATATGGTAGTGAGCCATCATGAGGGTAACTGCGCTCAAGGGAATAAAATGAGCTACACTAACATGACCAACACCCGGAATTAATGTTACGATGTTCACCTCCGTGTCCGCAAAGGAAAAGTTTCTTCATTTCTTTCGTATTTTCTCGAGTTTACTTCAAGGAAAATATGCTAACGAATGCATCCGTCGGGGATTTTGCAGATCTGTTTGTATGAATTAGAAAAGAACTGAAGACTGCTGAATGGCTGTGAACACTTCGTACAAATCGGCAGAATTTTTTAACGATTTATGGTAGAAGGAACTATGATATAGTCGGCTTAACAACAACTGTGCACGGGAAATCATGATGGCCGATATAGTTAGAAGATCGTAGAAGATAGGTATCTTTCCGCTGAACGAAAAATTTATTCGCAGAAGATGATCATCTTTCTTCAGTGGTACGGCCACTTTCTACAAGTACTTTCTTCAGTGGTAATAGAACGTCTTTTTCGTTGTCAATTGCTGCTGCAAGAAGCAAACGCCAGAACCTGTAAATCAACCGTTATTCTCACAAACGAATATTAGTGGCTCTGTTTTTGAACACACGACCCAGCCGTTTCAACTGCCTTACGGAGTTAATTCTCGTTTACATATCAATATTTTCTAGATCAAAACAATTTAGTATTTCGGAAATGCTCAGCAAAGATCATAAGAATGGTAGCTGACCACCCAAATCGCTTTAATTGGCTTCTTCGCATAAAATTATTAGTAGATTGATTATTTTTTTGAAAACTGACGATTGAAATTATGTGTCCATGTGCGTGTGATGTCCATTTTAGGACACCAAATAGAGAACTGCTTTGCAAACACACTAATATCATCCTGTCTCAGCCATAGAGCCTCTAGTTAAGTGACATTGTTCAAATAGAACTTTTTCGACGTTACACCTATTCTGAGTTTTACATAGAATACGGTTGCGAATTTTCTCATTACAATGTTATTCTCGAATAAAGTTCGCCTTTTTGTTTTTATGTCAAGGTCCGGCTCATACAAAAACAGCTTTTTTTGCACCAAGATGTCTGTTCGATTTAAACCATCTTGCATTATAGACCTTACCTTCATAATACCTATAAAGGTAGCAGTACGGCACAGTTGCACTCATTGCGTGAATCTCTGTGATAGAGAAAATTTAGAAGATTGTTTAGAAAATTGAAGAAAATTTGTTTTCACATGGGATTACCCGCACAGTTTTACGTCTTTACCTGTATTAGACAGAGCGCCTTTGCTAATCGTATTCCTTTTTTCTGATCCGCTATTAATTGCATCGACGGTGGTCATCGGGTCAGAATCTTGCCAAGCTGTTCGAATACTTAACGCAACAATTACACGTCATCCTCTTGGACGACTTATGTAGTAAGCGGTAATTCATCATGCACAAGATATCCATCACAAAGAGCCGTGCGGTAATCGCTAAGCAGGCCGCTTAAAGTTAATTTCTCAACTTTTTTTTTTCAACAAGTTTTCGAACACTATGAGACATACCCTACCGTAGGTAGGTTTCAGTTGTTAATGACATTACCGGCAAAATGGTGTCGTATTCGTGAGCAATTACGTGTTTTATTTTATTTATTTATTTTTATTATTATTTATCAGAGACAATGTTTAGAATTAGCTCGAAAGTTCGGAACGCCCATTCGGTTTTGATGTACCGACGAAAATTGTAGCATATGTTGGAACTGTATTGTTATTGTTGATGTTCTATTGTCACCGGGTCTGTTCCCTAACATATGTACATATAGCGTTTTATGGTTTCAAAGGATTCATGTGCTTTATTAAAGAACCTTTCACTGACTATGATATGCACTCGAGCTGATCAGCCAGTATCGTTCGTCAACAGTTCCCTTAACAACAATTTTAACAAGTTTTCCATTATTTCCTTTTACGATATTTATATATATACTTCGTTGTAAAATCGTCGTCAGTCAGTATCTTCTCACGCTTTCAGTAGGCTGCTAAAAGCTGATTCTTGAAAATGGTGAGCGAATTCGTTCATGCCTCTGTTTTGTAAAATGTTGGATCTAGCTGAGTTTTGTGTGTCTGCGTGTCTGTATGCGCCTGTGTGTGTATAGCTGGCTGACTGTACATGCGCCCTCCTCTGTATGCCCATTTTATAGTTTGGCGCTTACTTGCTAGCCCTGCCGCAACGCCAGTACCCTCTGCTACGTTGTGTGTTCTTCTGCCCATAGCCCGCTTTTAGGTTCGCCGCCGTATCTGGCAGATCGTAGTAATCGTAGTGAATGCGGTACCCTCCTCCACTAGCGCCCGCGGTCCGACCTCCTTTTGGCTTTAACAGTTCGACAGCACCGTTGACTGTCGCCACCAGCGTAGCAGCTCTGAGGAGTAAGTCTATTTTGCGATCGAAAGCAGACGAGCCTGTCCAGACGACAATGGCAAAGGCATCTCTCTCTCCTTACTTGTAGTCAGCGATTGTGGGGCACAGAGCTGGCTGTGTGTCCCTTGACCGCCAACAGCCATCGCAATTGGATTTAACGACGGAATATCGATGTCTATTGTGATCAATGTCAACTGCTTCCTCGTGCCTCGAAACGGAAAGGACCACGCGGACCTCTCGACGACAATAGCTGCTGGTTGAGTGTGAGCTACGACTGGACAGTTGAAGTGGTTTGCCTGAGGTGTGTGCAAAACCGTGAAAAACGATTTGCAACCGAAGAGAAAAGCTGCAAAACAGCACCGCACTTTATTATTTGGCTGTCACTACGAAGGTGTCTCAGTGAATAAGGAACAGATGCTGCGGTGACAACGTTGGTTACGCGTCGTTCATCAACGGATTTTCTCATACATGACGTAGCAGCCATTCCACTCTGTTAGAAAACGTTCGTGTCGATTAGCGACTGACTATTAGTGTTCCTTCGTCTGCTGTTGGACTGAACATTTGATTCACAGAAGTAATCGTTTACCAGTTGTCAACAGTTCCAGTAAGAATTAAGCTAACAACTTCATAGCATACATGTAAGAACCTGATAGGGTTAGATCGTAGGATGCATAGGATATTAGTAATAACAGACCGGCGACATAAGCAAAGCTTTGTTACGGTCAGGCTCTACGTCGCTACCTCAAACGACGTTTCGTTCCACTCGGTCCGTGACATATACGATGAGGCGTTTCACTGCAAGCGGCGGATTAACATTTAAGGCAATGGAAAATAATCATGCTGCTTCTTAAATCGGCTAGTCATTATTTATTGTGTTTATTAAAAGCTTTTTATTTGTAGAGAAGCTGAGAAAGTTCTACGTAAATGTCTGCCGAGTGGTTGATTGTGTTATAGCATTTCCGACTCAGCTTAGAGTTTAAACAGGAAAAATCGGTGCTGATCGACAAAGCAGTTCGCTAGGGTAGGAAACGATAACCCCATCTCTAACGTCAGCAATACGTAAAAGTTGCTTTTCGCGTATTACGCAGCAGTTGCCATGGCAGCGTTATAGGTTTACATTTTATATTACACCACTACGGAGGCTAGCGGGATTTTTGTAGCATCGACCTGCCTAGGCTGCCCAGGGACAAGCGGGAAATGGCCCCCAGTCAAGCACTAGGGCCCGAAAAAAAAATGCAGTCGGTTCTGTAAACGGAGCAAGACAGGGATGGGTTACAAAGACGAGTCGGTGCAATCAAGAAACAAACAATGATAATTATGTGAGCCAAACAAAAAATCTCGATAAAATGGAATGTTAGTTCTGTTAATTTATAGAGTCTAACAGTGCCACAGGTGTCCCTAATTCTGTCTGTGAATGATTGCGGCACTTTAGTTTTGTGTTACCGGCTGGCGTCGGTAAGTTTGCCCAACTGTTTCACCAGTAAAAGTACAATAAACAATTAATTACTGACAAGGACTATAACCGTATTGCCCCCAACCAGACTAAATCGCCCTCACTACCGGTTAATACCATGGCTATAGGCCTATTCACATTGGGTTATCGTAGCACAAATACAGATGAGTCTGTTCGATAGTAACAGAGAAAAACTTTGGAGGGTTACGGCGAACGTGTAGTTTCATCAGAACTAACGACCCTTACCTATCTGTTAGTTTTTTCTTGGGTAAACTGCTAAACAGCTGAGCAACAGCTGGCCGATTCATTTGCTGATTGCATATGTCGAATCAGCTTCTTTTCTTTACAGTTTGGGTTGCGCCATCGTCAGAATTATGCTGTGTATCGAAGGATCGTTATTGCGGACTATTTGCTATTTTGAAGTGCGGGCCCAAGACAATTACCTCCGTGTGTTGGGTCTTTATCGTTTCTTTCATGGCAGGGATTTTCGTTGTCATATTGTAACTAACCACGAATGCGAACTGTTGCAGCATTTGTAGTGCCTACTGCCATTAATAATCAATTATTGGAGAAGTTCCACGATAATTATATTCCGATAACAAGAATCTGTTGTTTCTAGAAAAAAAACGAGCAACGACGATTCAGTAACTACAATTGCTGGCTATAGCTCTGATTTGCTGACAAGCGCAAAGTGACAGATATTAATAGGTTTCTCAACACACAGTTACGACGGCTGTAGTAAAGTTGTACTATTACACCATTAGCTAAGCTGTCGACTCATAGAAAAATTCATCCATTTAAACATAGATTTTGTTCTATCAGTAAAAATCATCGTTTTTGTGAAGACATGACCTATCCAATATTTCGACACGTTATATCTTAAACAAATTATTGTTGTCGTTAGCTTTTCTACTTCTTTCGAATAAAGCAGGCTACCACAGGTGCGGGTACTCGATAATAAGACTGACCTGTACATAGCAGCAGCAAGACAACTACACTCAATGAGCCGTCCAATAGAATACCAAATTTCGTCAACGACAAATGTCGTCGCTATTTACTTTAGTTCTCTGCATTTGCGAGATTATCAGCGACATTTCTCTTAGGTGATTCCGAGTTCCCTGATATTGGAAATGTTCTTCAAACAGTAAAATGCGTGTTATGCCGGGGACTGCAAAGCAGTTCATGTCTGTGTGTATAGGATTGCGTTGTAAGACTATATTCGGAATGTTTACCACAGCTAGAATTGTCTTGACTAACTCGGTGGTTTTTTTTTATACTAAACTATATATCTTATTACCACTTTTGTATAATAATTATAATTTAAAATAAAAAGCTTTGATCATGCCGACGGTTTGTTTCTGCTCAAATTTCGAAGCATCTACCATAGAACATCACACGAATGAAGCATCGCGTAACGTTTTCCAGTGCTGCTTAGTCGTGTGTATGCTAGGTAAATAGCGACGATAGTTGAATGATGACTCACTGTTTTTGTTGTCTCAAACCCCGTGCTTGAAGATGCGTCTAGCGGGTTGCTACGAGTAGCCAGTGGATCCACAGCCCTGTCTATACCATGCTATGCCATGACTGAGTTTATCCGACAGCGTTGGCGAGCTGTCGCCGTTGCCATCGCTGTTGTGCTTGTCGGTTGTATATCTGGCACGAGCTTAGTCAGCTGCTTGCTCGTTCACCATTTCATCGGTCTATGCGACACGTAAAAGCTAGTATGTTGGATATGTTAGTTAGGGCTGTGTATTACGATTATGGTCACGTCGTGTCACAGTTTGCTGATTTGACGGCAACCGTTGTTGCTTGCGTTGTTGTAACTGCGCTTGCAAAGATACACGCCTAGCGGCGGGTCACCGCTCGTAGGCTGCGATTACAGTCGGCAGTAATAGGCGACCTTTAAATGATGATAACCTCTCAGCCTAAGAGATAGGTAAATAGATGAAGCCCGCATTCATCAAGAGATCATAGTGAAAATGATAATTACGTATTACCGTTTTCATATCTAATATGTATGTACATATATGCTAGTCGGTGAATTTGCACGTTCCGATTGATTTCGGTAGATATGGCTTTACGAGCCACATAAATGCCGTAGCCCTTGACTTCCAGGCGCTTTGCAGCTATGTACCAGGAGTTACTAGCTGGGGTATTTTCCGAAACCTTTTACCTAAGTGCATTACCGACAATTTCGACCATTAGAGCTAACAATAAAATATAAGTGGGTAATATATGTAGTAACCTGCATTGCGTTTACAGAAAAGTATTAACTGAACGACGCTTGGAAAAAATCTAAAATATTTTTGGTGGGTTAGGCGCGTGTTATTGGAACCTATTTGGGTCAAGCCTATTCCCAAACTTTGCCACCTAAGCAGACTTTTTATTTCGAGCTTAAATATTTGCAGACTGTAAACCCAGGGCCCACAGTAGCAAACGCAACTTAATCGAAAAAATCAAATTTACCTCAGTCAAATACTTGTCAATGACAAAATAATATTTTGATAAAAATGTTATTCCGTGAACAGGGATCATTCGTCATACTTCTTATAAAAATACGAGGATGCGTAGGAACAAGAAAAAGCAAAAGCGACGGTTGAAAACAGAACAAAACGCGTCTATATTTTTGGAAATCCTTAGGAAATCCATCTGAAGGCCCGTTTGTGTACCACATATCCGCTTTATACTAGCGATCATTCGTAACAGAATTAATAACAACTGCCAAATAGTCCAAGAAAGTCGTTTACAGCCACCATGTTTTATTTCTCCGACAGTTTCAGACGTGACGATCGTGCTAGGACTGGTAATGACCCGAACGGCAATAATATGTAGTTACAGTTAGGGTTAGTGAAGATAGACTAGACCTGATAATTAGATCATGTTGTAACGAAGAAGCATTGCAATTCGCTACCGTTCAAAAAGATATCACTCATACTTGGCTACAATATCGCTATCGATATTGATCTATGTGTTATACCAGTTCGCGTATCTGGACCAACTATCGAGTCCACTTTGCGCAGACAATCGTCCACAGCTGATTGCTGATCTGTCAGACAGCGAGTTGTAGCCTAATATTGTCATACGTATAATGCAAATACTCTCTTTTTGTCCACGAACAACCTTTAGTGTCACATTGTATCCAGCTTTGTGGATGCTAATATGACGACAAGCGGTGCTAGCTATCCCCGTCGTCTGTAAACACAAGGTTCCGTCTGCATTAACATTGCGTTAATCAACATTCGTAAAGCTATGTTTTCGCAGACGTTTATCTCAAATAGCAATCGACTATTCATCACTCGTCGGAAACAGCGGAAATAACGTCGCGTGTATAACCAGCAGGCAGCAGCAGCAGAAGCAACGGTGGCTAAATGCATGCATCGGCATTGCAGAACCAACTCCCAGCCGGGATGACCAATCGATCCCACAGTGAAGCAATCAGCAGCAGCGTCTGCCCCAACCGTCTCTATTATATTTAACGCGTCGAAAAACAGTGATAGAAGAGATGGATTGGGGTAACAATGACGATAACCGCTGTTAGTGGCCTGTTAATGACGCAGTGTCGGCGGAAATATATAAGCAGGGAATGATGCACGCTTCCCCGTTGTGACATAGGCCTTCGCCAGTATTGTATTTTTAACCTTTTCAAGTTGTTAAAAAGCCTTAGCAGATACCTTCAGGTGAAACAAAAAGTCAGCGATTGCCTGTATATGTCCTTTTCTATGCATCCAAATGTTCAAAAAAAAATTCGCTTAAAAAAGTTTTTTTGGAAAGTATGCGCGGCTATGTGTCGCAGAATGGCCGCAGCAATTCTCACGGCGTCTAACACTAAATAGAAACTGACGTTTTTTGAACATTTGTTGACCGTTTGTGGGTTACGAGATCAAGAAATTTCATGTCGGTGGAACATGTGTGATTTGTCGATACGCTTTGAACTCTTCGAAAATTGAATGCTCAAACTTCTCTAGCTAATGAGCACGTCGATCTATAAGCCGGCCTTCGCGTCATCGGTATCTTCGTTAGCGTACGACGTCATGGCTGCACTTGTGGTTAACGATCGAAATAGTTTAGGCCTAGCGTGCTTTTTAAGCCTATACGTTTTGCTTTTAATGTTTTTACCAGTCGATTATAAAAGCGTCCTACCTAATACAATTATTCAATGTGTCCTGGAATATAGTGCGCGAAAAATCAGATTATGACGTTTTTTCGGCAAAATTTTGTTTAGACCTACCGTCGTAAGCCGTTAGGTAAGATGTCTGCGAGTTAACAATACTTCAAATAGTCAAAAAAAATACTGATTGATAAGCTAGTTAAATAATAAATAGCATTTCCTGACTGGTAATAATGGATGTTGGTTTCATAAGGAAAATGCACATTTATGTTATGTTGTCCTTCTTATTTATAAGATAAGTTTATTTATAATATAAGTTTCGTTGTAGGCATAGTGTTAATCTCAAGACTTCAAGGCTTTTTGCTAACACTTCACCGTATTGTATAATAATCTGTCATGCACCAGTATACATACATCATACATATACTTTGGGCCAGTGTAATGTCGATAGAATATCGTCATAGAATATGTCGATAAACAGAGAGAATGGTAAATGGAACTACGGTATTGGAAGCGGTATTTTTCGGCGCTAATGCCGTAGTTGATGATTTTCTAGATTTTTTAATATTGCTAACATATAGTTTTTTGTAGTGAGAAACTCTAGCGCAAGCTCCGGGCGGGCACTATCGCCACTGCTGTCATTAAAAACACTGCAACAACTGCAATCCGAAGGCGAGAAATAGGAGTTTCTAATTAAATGTTAGTATTTATAACATAATAAATGATCGGATTCAATTGATAATGGACTATGTACATATTGGTTGAAAAAGTCATTTCCTGTGCTGAAGAATACCAAAGATTTGTCCGTTAATGTTAGGCCCATTTGAAAGATATTCGGTTTTTCGATAGCGCTGCATTAATGAGAACTTGTGGGAAAAGCAAAAACTATAATTTGTCTTGTTATTACTTCAATCACTGAATCTTCTTATTTGCCATAAGTTTACGTCTCTTGAATGATACGTGTGAGATTTTAATATCTGCTACTAACAATTTTAATCATTCGAAAAATGTAAAAAGGGTCTGTATTACTTATTGGAGCAATTTGCGCAATGGCCGCTTCTAATGTCAAAATTTAATAGGTGATATTTAGTTTATTTGATTGAAACTTTTCTGGTAGTTCTTTGTGACGGTGATTTGAGGCGCTTCGTCTAACTGAATATTGCTATAGGTTTATATTTTACGAATTAGGGGCTCACCTTTGATCAGTACTTCATTGCATGAAGAGCTGGTATGCAAGGTAACGATCTTCTTAACGGTTATAGGCGTTGTGGCGCTTTCTCTTCGGGAGTATCTGTCAGAGTTTCCTGTAGTGTCTACGAAGTTTCCCCTAGGTAATGAATGGAGTTGGGTTCGCCTGGTTCTTCTTGTAGATCTATGCAGATATGGCCATGTAAGATCTGCAAGACCTGACTTTTCTGAGACCTATAGATCACGAGCCAACGTACTACGATGACAGTTGTTTGAATGGTTTGGAATTATTATACGTCCTCATTGATATGGGCTCTCCATTGCCAATACGCGTATAATGTACAGATGTTGCATATTCGCAGGCTGCTCGTACAGCTTTTTTTCGTCTTCAGTTTCAACAGGTCTTGATCCATCGGTCATGTAAAAAAAAAAAATGTAAAATAATATAAATTATTATATACATAGTGTTATCGATAGCCAGTGTTGTGCAATCGCTTCTATTACAAACTATCTATATTCGGTATCTAGCTATGTATTGAGGCGTATAATGTATTGATTGGCGTTTTCCTGTGTCGTTACGTCCAAAGATTTTTCAGAATATGTTAAAATTCTTGCTCTCTGTTGTTGTCGTTTGTTTCCGGCTTGAGTTAACCGTAGACAAATATTTAGGTCTGTTTACGATACAAATATCGGCAGAGTTCGCCTTATTTAAATTAAGCACAAGTCATAGGTTGCAGCCTCGATATTTTTGTTCGAGTAGTCTGTCACGACGCCTAGAAACATCATGCAATATAATGGTGTCCGCATGGAGCGATTGTAAATATTGTCAGGGTTTTATATACGGCACGGTTACTAAATCCGAAATTGGCATCAATAGTTTACACGAGAGTAATAGCTGCGAAAACAAATACGGTGATATGTGCATAATAGAAGACTATTAGTAGGCTATTAGTAGGAATACAATGATTAGTTACGCTCCTGAACTAACAGTGTAACCCAGCCCAATTGTTAGTGGGAACAACCAAGCAAATTGACTGTTTTGACATGTATAATCTCTATAATGTATTGTATAGTAGCGTTAACTCTGTTCTTCTTTTTTACAGACGATGCATCACCCCACACAGCAGCAGTACAAAACCGGGGGATACCCACAACAACCGGACTACGGTCAACCCGCGTGTCCACCTCAAGGAGGCTATCCACCTCCGCCAGGATTCATCCCACAACCAGGATACCCTCCAGCACAGCCGGGTTTCGCGCCCCAGCCTCCCGGATACGAACAAGCTCCACCATACGGTAACCTGCTGGGTGTTTTTGCCACAACGCATTGTTTGTAGTTTAATAACCTTGATACGGTCGCCGTCAACGACACAGATGACAAAAGCTGACGGATGTCAATTGGATGTAAGGGGTGAAGAAGAGTAGACCAATGAAGGCCTAATTTTTTGATACGAGACATCTTGTTTCGACATATTCTTATCAAGTAAACATGTTGACAGTTTTAGAACCGACTGTCGCGTCATATAAGACCTTGGATCATTTGTGTTTCATTCCATCATAACCATGATATGCTTGTCTACCACATGTCGTTTAGAGTTTTCATACTATTTTGCCGAACACACCTAATTTGATGCTTGGAGTTGTCTTTGACACATCTTTCATCTTTGAAATTAGATACATCCTATATTAGTTTTTGAATTCACTACCCATCGGGTTTGAGCTCAATGTGTCAAGACGGTTATGATCCATGAAAGCAATACCGGACTGTGAATCACAACGAATACCAGCTAGGCTCATATGCTTTCTCTGATTCGATAGTTAATCCATGTATTTTTTTGGAGAACTCACCTGGTTATTAAAAGCAAATCAGGTAAAACTTGAAACCTAGATCATAATTACTCCACATTTAACAACGCTTATAAAAGTAATTCAAAAAATTTTTATTCATGTCCCTGGCAGCTGTCATCGAGTGAACCTCTGATCCATGTCTATGGTAGAGTTCTGGTCTGCAGCCATCGTTGCTTTATCCATAATAATGATAGTAAACATATACCATGACAACAGTTGTCATTAAGCCAATCACCTGGGTGTTCCCTTGATGTTCTAGGTCATTCTAAGCGATTCGTTGTGGTGTAGGTGATTAATGTGGTAAATGTGAGTAAATATTCTTCCCTACTTCGAAACCAACATGAGTGCATTATTGCTTAAGCCCAAAACAAATCTCGAAAGATCGCCAATCCGCCGAATGGTTTCAGCAAACGATCTCGTAGGAGAACGTGGAAGCTTACTCCCTTATATTCATTCAAAATGATATGCCCTCTTTAGCACTTCCCTACGTTGCTATGGCCATGAGTGGCGATGACAGCACAGGTCTACTACAACCTATAATTGTCCCAGCACAATCAGTTCGTCGGCGCGTATATTTCAATATATTATGTTTAGTTTGCATAAATAAGAAAATCCTTAAATACAATGTTCTTATGGCACATTCAGTGGTGTACATAAATTTTATATGTTGTTGGCAGGAGTTGAAGGCCGAAGTCTTGGGCGTACAAACCATCTCGTTATACAATATGTATAATAGTATACTAAGTGTAAAAGTCTCTATGATGAGACAATCGGTAATATAAGGCGGAATCGAGTACTCATTTGACTGTGTCGGGGGAAATTTGGGACACCCTGTAACACCAGTAGGCAAAATAACCGCCTGCCCAAACATTAGTATCAACCAAATACTCCGAGTATATTTTATTTAGTATTTAATAAATATATGTATATATATAAAGCTTCTATCGTAAGTGGGTTCGTTCGCTTCTTTGGCAATTTTCCCCTTTTGGGCTCATAAATGTCGTTCTATATGATCAAATTAGTGTAACGTGGTAATGCGACATTGTGTCTCCCTCCGCTGGATTATGTAATTGACGAGGTGGACGGGCGTGAAAGCAAATTAAATTCATAAACGTATCGTTACTGTTGTTAATAATCTAAATAATGTCGTAGAATGTTCAGCCGTCTCGCATGTGCTGTATAGTATAAGTGATTTAATAAATTCCCTTAGAAAATATAGTATCTGTTAGATTTTCATTTATTCGTAAGACGTGTAGCGTATGTTCGCTTGTACAGACGCGTACGCCAACGCTCGCTTCATTTCCAACTCGAAACGAGATCATAGCACGACAAAACAATCAGAGCGTTTTGCTATAACAGTCGAACGGTGTATGGAGCATTCGCAACCATAGGTGACGGTGGGATCACCCGAATAGAAACCGTTGGTCCGAACGAATGTGGGTAGGAAATTGTGCGTTACATTGATACATATTTTTACTATGTCATTAAAAGCACCTCAGCGTCCCATCTGAAATAGTTACAGCGAGAAACAAGCCTGATTGACTCCGTGCAGTAATGGCATAATTTGGAATCTATATATATATATAGCACCGCAAAGCCAAGCGGTGTGCCATATAAGACTTCGTATAATTCTCAGTCTGTCCGCTTTCTTCCCACTTTGGAATACAGCTTCCGACCGATATTCCTACAGAGTAGACAAGCAACGTTTATATAATCTGGTAAAAAAATACCGGACGAAATGTAGTGGGGAACTGTCCAGTGCAAGCGTCTAATATATAAACGCTGGTTGGTAAGCGAAGCTACACGGAACCAAAATCTGTAATCAGTTCTCACTTATTCTTGCATGGAGTTTAAAAAGTTCTGGAACTATAATAGTTAGGTAACGATAGTTAGGTTGTTATTATGCAGATATGCAGGGTCTATATCATACACCATTATGGGGAAGAATTATTGTTTTGTATTGGCAGAAGCAAATCATTTTTTGCTGGTCATCACACCGGACTGTTCTCTGAACTCTAATTTCAGGTGCGGATAACGGTCTGGTTTGTTCTGGGTTCTCTTTAAAAGAGGTACGCTTGGCTTTTATTCGTAAGATCTACTGGATTCTCTTTATACAGTTGGCCGTGACCACAGGCTTCATCGCCATATTCATCTATACTGAAAGCGTTAACACATGGGTACTGCGAAATCCTGGAGCTGCCATTGGAGCCTAGTAAGTAAACTACAACACCAAATGATAGCATAAGCATCGCTCACCCTTTGATCCATTACCACGTTATAACTTACCTAGTCCTGTGGACACACAACCAATTGATAGTCACCGCATTTAGAACTTGAAACAACGCGGAATCCACTATAATGGTAGATTTCGTGGTACACAAAAGCTGCAACGTTTGCCAAGAATAAGGCTGTTATTTACCTGAAAGCAACAAGACTGCATATAAGTAATAATGAGCTTTTTATTTATCTTCATTGTCTCTATTATCACATTATACATAATATGAAGATGTGCGCTAAAAGATAAACCATTCCGCAAGACATCTTTTCGCTTCAACTTAAATAAATATTACTGTTTAATTTGGTCATTTACATGATCTGCTACATACAACAATAAACTCGTTCGGTTTTTTAAGAACATTTCCATTCATAGTAATATATAATATATGTATTAATAATAGGTTAGTGATAATACAACAAATAATATGATAATGCTGGATATTGTTTTTGGTTTCTTACCGTTTTCCAGTGTCAGCTTTATCGTTCTGTACTTCGTGCTGATCTGCTGTGAACCTATCCGGAGACATTATCCGACAAACTTGCTTGTACTCGGCTTGTTCACGTGCGCTCTTAGCTATATGGTTGGGGTTATATCCTGCACTTACAAGACTCAGTCAGTCCTTCTCGCCTTTGGTAATTATTGATAATCATAATTGATAACGATACATACACGGCAGCACTCTATAAACCACAGTCTGCATCCTTCCACTTTGCCCGAAATAGCGCTCATACAGAAGGCTTAGATGGACTGATATATTCGTGCATGGTCTGCATCAGTTTCAAATTCCTGTGACAATCGGCACCGCGAATTTGGCGAGTGTTCATTACTACTTGTCGTTCTATCATAGAAGTGACTGCTTCGGCATTTCTTGACGAGCTCATAACAGAACACAATCACATACAGGTTTTCCAGAATTTCTTGCTAGGACTTTCAACCCCCCAATTATAAGGAGCCTTGTTCTATAGACTTTGCTTCTTTAAAAGTTCTGCAGTACGATTAAGTGACATGAACGGGATGAACACGGTACGGATGCTCAAGAAAGTTGCGAAACTTCGATTTCAAGATGCGCAATGAGCGGCGGTACCTTTTTGTTGGGCAAGACAAACTTTATCTACAAAGTCTTTGATAGACAACAAATGGAGGTACTAAGATATCGTGACCTCCGTTTTTTCGCGTAGACTCTCCGCACAGATGCAGGAAACAGAAAAGACCTGTCGTTTGTTTTCCTTCATTCCATAACTTGGCACAAAAAGGGCGCATCATGCCTATCGTGCAGTGTACACTACGCCCACAAAACTGGCTTTTTTTTTATTGTAATATACGATACTGTTTCTAGGCAGTAGAGAAAATACGAAAACAGTCTTTCGATTCGGATCATATATGAAGTGGCAGCATTCTCTGCCAATCTGTGCTAACGATATGACGATTTCGTTGTACTACTACTTTAAAATTCAAAGATCGAAAATTGGTAGTTATCTAACAACATCATGTGTACGTACATACATAAATGAATGCCCTATATAAAATCTAAAATTATATATGATATTTTTTTTGTGGTGGCGTGAATTGTACAGGTATCTGCGCAGCCTGTTGCTTTGCGGTGACACTCTACTCATTCAATACGAAGTACGACTTCACTTCTTATGCAGGCGTCCTATTTGTAGCTGCCGTTGCCTTCATGATCTTCGGATTCATTATGATCTTTCTGAACGCACCGATAATGCAGACGGTATGTTATGATGATCAGTTAGGATGGAAAGGTTGATGCAGGCTACGTTTGTCGCCTTTTACCATATAGATCTTTTTGAGATATTGAACCTTCGCTTAACAATTCAGTAACGATCGTCTTTCTCTTTGATGGTATATATTCTAACCGTGTTATTCAACCCATTCTAATTCTCGTGACGTTTAGGTGTACGCCGGTCTGGGCGCCCTTCTGTTCATGGTGTTTCTCGTAGTCGATACGCAGATGATTCTTGGAACCAAGCAACTGAAGATTTCACCCGAAGATTATGTATTCGCCACTATCCAGCTTTACATGGATATAGTCCAGATCTTCCTCTTCCTCCTCCAACTCTTCGGAGAGAGAAAGTAGGAGACCACAAGTCAGTAGAAGATCGACTCGAAAACAGCAGCGTCAATCAACAATGAACTAATAACAAACTGCATGTGAACATCATGATGCACATCGGGAACTTATGCGAAGGCAGCCCCTCTGAACTCGCTCTTCGTAGTTGATCGGTCCATTTTTGTCACATGGATAACAGATCTACTAGTAATCAAACACACCAATCACATACACATCATAACTTAGCAGTTCAATGTTGTAACCTATTTATACTGCGATTATAGTTGACTATTATTGTTGCTGTTATTATATCTATTATATATTTTGTTATTATCTGATTAATAATATTCACTCAAACTCCCTTTTATATCTTAATTATGTTAGCCAAGTGGGTCTCAGTGATATTGTCATCACGTTGGAACTTTGACGAGATTAAAGTGTCGGCTTGAAAAAAAAAACAGCGAAATAACAGAAAGTCCGTTTGGAAGGATTCGTTACCATTTTCTTGGCGTATTTGGCCTGTTCTTTTTCTTCAATGCTCTCTTTTTCCATGCATGTGAAATTTTATTGCCAGAAATTTAAAGGGTAAGGAGCTTTCCCCAAAGTAAAACCCTTGCTCTAATGGTTCTTATCGATTTTTTTAGGTTTTCTGTGGATAATCATTTACAACTGATCAAATCAGCGAAGCCGACTTGATATTATAACCCTGGACAAAACGAATTTTAGTATGAGTCTGTTTTTCGCTTGTTAGTTAAAACTAGGTAATAATAATAATGAGATAGTCCCTAGCGTAGAATAATATAGAATCGGAGTAATCGGGTAAAGGTTGGCTAAAATGGGCAGGTGGCGAAGAGCTTCATGAGGGATATGTGTGTAGTTCCACACGTCAAGTTGAACGATAATTAGAATAACACGAGCAAATGACAAGAGGTACGTGTGAGTAACCCGCTCCGGATCAAAGCGCCTATTGGTAAAAAAACAAATTCAATGTCGATAATTACTCGACAGGCAAACAAAGCACAGGAAATGGTATCACAACCGATAACCGCTACTACTAATTGAGGTTTACCGATATACCTTTATACCAAGCTTCGATAAAGCAAACAGCGATGTGAATAGAAGCAAAAGAGCTATCAATATTGATTATAAAAGATAAAATTATATATATAATGTAAAAGCTATTGACGAGAGGCGACCGCAGGAAACCGTGGACATGGCGGCGTAATTATACTGCAGACTCAAAATTACTATCAGTCACAAATATGGCTACTAACGATGATCAGAAGATTTAGTAAACCATAGGAGGTCCGCATAGGTCAGTTAAAGGTATTACTGACTGCTTTCGAGCACCGGGTGTCGGCAATCTTTGAGTGGAAAATACCAATAAAGCCTATGTTTCTTTAATAACGAATGAAGGGTTCTTGTAAAGTGATTAACGTAATCGGTCATTGCACGATCACTAGCGCCATATTTACCGCCCGAGTGTACTGCGGTTCACGACGAAATAACTTTTATTACTACTAAAAAACTAGAATTCATAATAGCTAAATTATAGGAGATGTTCAAGAACAAATGTTTTTGAAGGTTGTTTGCAATATGCAACGGCTACTATATTCGCTGCCTGTTAATTCTTCATTTTCCAACTGAGTAGGAGTAACATAAGTAAAAGCCAAACTAGACAAAAACCGGCAAACTAAAAATAAGACAGTGAAAAAGGTAGTCATTGAGAAAGTGTTTTTTTTTTCTGATTTTATCCATAATTTTTTTTATCGACCTGCTTAGATATTGAAGAGGAATAAAACGAATATGATATCTTGAAAATAGCTGAGACCTGTGAAATAGTTGGGAAATACACAAAAGTAAAGAAAAACTAGCCACGGAATCATCAGCGCAAAGCTTGAGTGGGAAATACGTGCATGAACTAAACCAAAGAAAAAATATAGACCCAAGTTGTTGAAATATATTGTAAAAGATTACAACAAGCTATCGGACAACTTTTTTGTTTTTTGACATCGTAAAGCGTGTTATCGCAGTCAGGAGTAACTCTACATTTCTGTGTGTAATTAATAGAATTTAGATGGTCTGTAATAACACCGCCATGTCCAAAGAACACTCCAACTATCGCTACATTGTTCTGCAGCGTTTAATACTCCGCAGAATCTAGAGAAAACTTATAATGACACGCGAATTTCCTATCGCGCAATAAACATGTCTATATTGTAGTATACACCGCTGATAGTCCGAGGATAACCTTAAGTACCGATAACAAGCAACACACAAACTGAGAGATTGAAAACCCTGAACCAGACCGATCGAACAGTGGCAAAGTCATTACAAGCGTAATCAGCGGAAAGAACAGCAGGGCTGACAAGACGGCCATAATCGGTGGTGCAAAGCCTGGCGCAGAACTCCATGAGTGTCTTAAATCAGTGTTTTCGATCCCACACCCCAATCGTCGAACACTATAAACAAAGGTCCTGACAGCGTCTCGCACAAAGCTTTACATGTGTTTCTCAAAGGCGTTCATATCTTTGTCCACGGCTTGTAAACATAACTAAAGTGTCTCCATGGTTTCTACATTGGATCGTTTACATTACTATTGTCAAATACGTAGCAGGAGTTGTTCCCCAGATATCACTGTACTCTTCTCGTCTGACAGAGTTTGTGCGCCACAATCTGAAGTCGTCGTACAGATGCTTAAAAAATGTGGTAGTTCAAACGAAATTTTTACACAATGATTCTTGCTACGTAACCTATTCAACAGTGGTAACAATTTATTACTAATAAGATGGGTGATAATAATGGTGGCAGTGTTATAATGATTTCCGTGGTAAACAAACTTACGGTTGCCTATTACATATGTATTATCCTAAATAATAATTTGTTCCCTGTCCGTGTGTGTTCCTCAGTTGATACTAGCAGCTGGAAAGCAACAGCTGATCGCGGATAATTAGACAATGGGTCTGAAATTAGTCCAGAAAGTGTTGTAGACTGAGGAAAATGAACTATCCTGACATGATGCGCAAAGCGAACTAAGAGGAAGGCGTTCAGGAGTTCGCGACTAAGCTGCTATGATGTCAACATACAAATACAGATAGAACACAGGAAACGCAGGCAAAACTGCGAACACTCACACATCTACATTCACTATTGCATGTATAAAGCTAAGGTAAAAAGTAAGAAATCAAACAAAAAGTCGAAAGAAGGGGCACGTAAGGATGAACAACAGACAGGGAATCGGCGACAATAAACGAAAATTCTTTCCGAGGGCTCTCATTCTATTGAGATTAATTAGATTCGATACAGGAAGATGAATAAATAGTACCTGTATATATATATATATATATATATATATATATATATATATATATATATATATAGCCAGGATCAAAAAACACGCAACGAATGATTTCGAGGCAGAAGCGCTTATATTGGAAAACTGGACGAACAATCAAGCAACGTCATTGCAGTGTCGTCAACGGCAATCTGTCTATTCATTTTATATATTATAATAACTTGAATATGTGTCTACGGTGATATAAACGAACAAAAAGAACATACGAGTAAAAAGTGGCCAACAAGCCTCAAACATTAAAGAGGGGGCGGCATTTTTCAGGGATAGCTAAAATGATTTTGGGGGGCGACAACGATTGTCGCGGATAGGTTGAAGACATGAGGGACAGATAGAAAAATTGAGATTTTTCATACGTAACATGGCGTATACCCATAATAGTATATGATGACGATTAAATCATTATAACGAAAGGATGATAGTGATAATAATTGCCTATGACGATTACTACTTCACTGCTATTCGCTAAAAACGATGATTTGAAAAGAAAAGTAGAATAATAAGATGCCGTGAAGTAATTGGTTTAACATCAAAGAGCAATAAAAATGATATCCTCGACAAGTAAAGCCATCGTGAGAATGTTGTCACTTCGCTAGGTCCATTTCAAGATTCTGGAATTGTAGCTTGCCGTATCGTGGGGATGAGAACAGCGGACAACGTCTTCTCTGTTAAACATTATATCTTCGTAGTTACCGTTCGCTAACTATGTCATTTCAATCCCATCTTTTTTTTCTGCACGATCTTTCCTTGTTGCAGTGTTCTTCCATACATACATGTTAGTGGTCGCACTCGATCATCTTTCTACTGCATAGGTGCCTATATGCCGTATACTTTTGTGATGCTAAAGATGCATATCACCCATTTACACCCCGATGCAGCGTACTTCGCTCTTCCCATGTAGTATCTGTAGCTTTCTTGATGGCAAACTCAGTCTGCTTTGAAGCTGGCTTAGATATTAAACTAGCTTAGCTCTTTTTTATTAAATTAAACTTCACAGGCTGCGGGACTAACATGCTTCTCCCTGGCGCATCTGATCTAGAATGCTTCTCAATAATATCTTTCTTTCATCTCAATGAAAATGCCAATTAGTCAGTGTTCTTTCCTCAAAGAAAAGTTGATACGCGTGGCGCTTTTCACAATGGTTCGAAATTATCTGGTCCTTTTTCCGTTAAATCAGCTTTGTGTCCTGCTACGCGCTTTCCCACCGTTCTCTTCATCTGTCCAATACACGATTTTCCATACCACGTAAGTATTTCACACGAAATGCAGCAAATTTAGCCCGCCGTTTTTTTCCTTTGATTTCTTCTCACTGACAAGGCGCTTAGATTACTGAGATACTTAAATGTATCGCCTTTTTCCAAGCCTATAATATCCCGTCCTTTGTCTCCTGCTAGGCCCGTGGTATGTAAGTTGGTTAATCATTCAACTTATTCGGTATCGATTTTTCGAACTGTTGATTTATAAAAACAACTTCCTGGCCACGTGTAGAATTGCATATTTTAAAAAATCCAGAGTTCCAGAGTCTTCTATTTTTAAGCATGGCAGACCGCATAGTGTGATACTCTGTATGGGACATTCGAAGCTATGACTTTATGTAACCGGGTTCGAGAGCTAAATTGGCCTTTTCTGAAGTTGACAGAAGAATATCCATTGAACCATTATTTTGGGGTTTTCCTAGAGAGGTCCGGAACCCCTATTTGCATGACCTTGGTATGAATTCCAGAGTTTGTGGACCTGGGCCATAAGGGATTTTTTCATCAAATACTTAAGAGATTACTTAAAAGATTTAAGTATGTTTCTAGCAATTGTCTATTGAGCAATTTCTGAACGATAGTTAAAGGAAAGAGATGGACCTGCGAGCCTCTACTTGAGTAGACAACAAACCCCACCTTTTTGTTCGACGGCAGATTTAAGCGTTTTTAAACATCTTGTAGAGTTCTGCAGGTATTTAATGGAGGAACCTTTAGGGATACGAATTCCTCGATTCGAGGATACTATTTTATATTCAATGAGATCCAATGAAAAAAAAATAGGGATCACTACTCTTTTCAAGTTGATGTCCTCAGAAACGTTTCAGTGAAATTCAGGGTTTCGTCCTTATTAGCTACTGTAATTTACCTGCCCTGTTCTACTGGAATAGCGCCGAAGTTGTTTTGGTTCGTCGCGAACTGTTAGGTAGCTTTGTATTCAGTAGTCGTTTACCAATATCATAATGCTAACTATGCTGAAAAAACGACGCTGTTGACGTTATGTGCCGATGAAACTACTCGAGATCTTCATTTAAGATGACAGAGAACGTCACAAGAGGGGAGGGTAGCGCGATGTATAAACCGAGTTCAGTTCACGCTGCTACCAACCCTAAACGTAATCCCGGCTCAAAAAACGGCGTCACAAGTACAGTTTCCTCAGATAAAACAACGACACCTCGAAGAGACTGTAAGCTTTTCTCACATTTTACCGACTGCGCGTCTAAGCGTTATACCATGATGTAAACGCGACAACTAAAATACATAACCAGGTTCAACTCATTAACTGCATCACAGACATTTAGGCGTGTATTACAGATGTAGACTGGTAATGGGCGAAATCCAAAGCTCGAAATTGGCGGTCTTCATTTCTACTAGAATATTGACTGATAACATGTTAGAATTGAATAAAATACAGATAACAAGATTATCTTTTAACGAAGCATAACTTCTGGTTGGATAGATACCGATCAACCTGTTCGTCTTCCTAGCTCAGCGCCCACCCGCGCAGCACTGATGG
This sequence comes from Varroa destructor, assembly GCF_002443255.2. Lineage (NCBI taxonomy): Eukaryota > Metazoa > Arthropoda > Arachnida > Mesostigmata > Varroidae > Varroa > Varroa destructor. Next base: position 26,629,901 of record NW_019211455.1, on the reverse strand, counting down.
GCAAAGCAAAGAGAATCCATGGTGGTTTTTCGCCCGCTGCTAAGCGCAGAGCTCAACTTAAACATGGAAAGCGGATCGCTGCCAGACGGAGTGAGTCCAACACTCATCTACCATAACTTTTCAGGTATTGGGTTTGTCACTGAGATGCGCCACGGGTCGCGTGAAATGAGTTCCTTCCCCTTCCAACTTTTTGGGCTTTTTACCCACAAAGTTGTACTTGTGCCCTTCTGCCTTCCCTTGCTTTCCTGTTGGAAAGCTTTATTGACACCGGCAGATAGTTGTATCTGCCGTCGCTGCTGCGCTTTCGAAGATAAACTGAGCAAATAGGAAGTGGGCTAGCCATCAAACGTCCGTTAGTAATATTATGTTCTCCTCAATATTCACGCGTAATATATTGCGTGTAAAAATATATATGTTTTTATCACGAAAAGATTAATTTATGGTTTGTATTGCAGGTCCGCCGGCGTATTCTGTGTTTGGCCTCTCGAAAGAGAAAGAGCGCTGCGGATTTATGCGAAAAGTTTATATCATCTTAAGCTTGCAAATGGTCGTTACTGCAGGGATCGCGGCCTCATTTGTTCTTATTCAGCCAGTCAAAAGATGGACACTGGATCACTATTGGATAGTATTAGTTGCCCTGTACGTATTCCGTGGGTACACGCATAGGCAAGGCAATTATTTGTTAATCTATGTTCACACACGCACGCTTTACCAAGTACGCAGACGTTGAGGCAACTGATGCGTGCCTTCTCGAAAAAAGGCATTTTTTTTTCATTAACGGTGTCGCCCTTTACAATATACATGGGTTGTGCTAATAGAGGCACAGCTAAGGACAACTGAGGCGTACGTTATCATACGTCTATACATAGAACATACAGGGTGTTTCAAAACCAAGGTCAGTCTTTGAAGCCCAGTAAATGAAGAATTCTTTTCAATGAAACCAATGGGGCTTTTATAATAATTTTCCACCTAACATATATTCAACAATGCTATATATTTTCAATTTTATAATGAATCAATACTTATTTGATATTGCTTGGTATCTGTGGGTGTCTGCAAAATACCCAAACTCTATTCAGTTGTATTAATTTATCATCAAAAATAGCGAAAAGTTGAGGCAAATGTCAGATACCGAGGCATAATATGACATCTTTTCGATACACGCACAGATCTGGCTGAATTTTTTATGAGCTATTTTTAGTGGACTATCTGTCGACAATACAACAGCCATTTTGATGGTAAGAGCTCACCATAGAACACGCTTTGATGCCTTCAAACTGGATATTTGTAACCCCAAAAAAATTTAGTAGAAACGAATCGTAAGCTTCATTTGCTATTTCTTTCTGTAAAAAAAAAAACAAACTTGCTGGGTCATCCAACCGCAATTGTAGATTAATGGGTTTTCCCAGGCTGACCAAATGATACCAAGCCCTAATGTTCAGACAAAGCCGATCTTGAGCGTTTGACTTGTATACCAGCTGATCTTTAATCAATTGATTTAAGCTGTTATTAAATAGAAAAGCAGATTTTTCTTTATATGCGGACGACCTCTTTTGAAGTAATACAGGCCGAACTACTTTTTCGCGTCGTTCCAGCTTTTAAAGCGAAAATCAATATCTTTTTACTTACCTATTTTTGCTAAGCTTTATTGCGGTTTTACATATATATATATATATATATATATATAGATTTTGTTTTGAAATAGTGGGAAAGAAATGAAATGAAGGCTTGCGTTATCTTCAATATGCAGTAACATGAAAATGGCTTTGTAATTGAAAAATGAGCAATTTTTCGGGAGACAGAAGAGTCTGCAGGTATTTCGTAGTATTCGTGAATATAGACGCAGGTCTGCGGGCACAAAGCCGTGAGCCTTCCTCTGACAACCGCGCTTTTCAGGCATAATAGGCATGAGTAAACAACCATCGTATTACTAACGCCTCCTGTTGATGTGTTGTTCTCAATTCAATAACTTCTTTTAGGGCAATCTATCTCCCGCTGTACTTTATATTGGCTTGCTGTACAAGCGTCCGGCGCTCATCTCCGCTAAATGTGATACTGCTTACTCTAATCACATTAGCAATGAGTATATTGGTTGGCATAATCTCGTCGACCTACCCGACATTTTCCATCATTCTTGTATTCGGTGATTACTTGAGAGTTTTGCTATGATCAGATGCATTACGTTATATTAACTCGACACTGGATATATAACGAGTCAGACAAAAGACTTTTCTGCTATTATAGTGCCGAAAAAGCAAGATACAAACGCCCCCTTTTTCTTTTATCAGTTGCTGCATGTTGTGATCATTTAGCCCGTCTTATGAATACCCCTGCTGTTGTTCTTGTAATGATTCGTGTCAAGCAATTTAGGTTAGGTAAATTTGGACCGCATTTTTGAAACTCTGGAGTCCCATTCCAGAGTATGCTATAGCGGGTAATTGAAAATAAACGTTTTTAGTTTGAAATTGTACAATAGTGTTATCTAGCATGTAAAAAATTTTATAATGATACGATTTACAAAAACTTTTTTGTTTGCTTTCGATCATCGTGTAGGTATTTCCGCGATATCCTGCTTAGGCGTAACTCTGTTTGCATTCAAAACGAAATTCGACTTCACGTCGTGTTTTGGCGTTATTTTCGTGCTCTTCGTAGTCATGGTTCTTTTCGGGCTAGTCCTGGTTTTCGTGCGCATCACCGCCGTGCATCAGGTAAAGCAATCCTAGATGTCGCGATATCAAAAAAAAGAATTTTGGACGAGGTGTAACATTTTCTCAAGTTCCCTAGTAAATTCTGGACTCTATTTTGCATATATGTAATTCGTTTAAGTTACTTGAGAAAATTTGCGTTTTGTGGCTTAGATTTCTTCAGTGAAACTGGTCAATGAATAACTAGCATCACTGCTCTCTGTGGACTATAACGTTTATTGTGGGTCACTCAGTGCGTCCTTACAGAGTCAACAACAACAACGCCAACGAATACAACAATAAAAATCTTTTTTTTTTCGAATTGCTTGAAATTTTCGAAAGGACGGATTACGTTGTATTCTAGTATAACATAACGTGATTAATAGTAGAGCCGATTAAAATCTTGGAATTAATCATTAGCAGAGTTAACGTTCGGAGAACGGCTCGTAGCTCCAAATGTCGAAAACTGGGTGTTGTATACTGTATGGTAGTAACATTCTGTTCTGACCTACTTTTTTCAGGTCTATGCGGGACTTGGTGCATCGCTTTACATGCTTTACCTCTCATTTGACACCCATATGGTAATGGGGAGGAAGAAATACCAACTTTCGGGTGAAGACTACGTATTCGGTGCTCTTACACTATATGCTGATATAGTGAATATATTCTTTTTTGTACTACAATTTATGGGGCAGCGGTAGCTTGCTATCGCCCAGCAAGCGGGCTCGAACACACAAGAAATCAGATTATTTAGAAAAAAATGGTAAATTATTTCAAACACTTCTTCTAAGGACCGTTCTAGGATAAAACAGGGAAAATTGTAGCGCTGCCATTTTTCGGATGGCAATTTGACGCTACTATTTCTAGTTTTCATGGCGGAGACGGTATTACGTTGCGTTAGCAGTAAGTCGTTAATACGTGGATGTGTAAAGTGTCTCCATGGAATTGTACGTCTTAATTACTGCCCAAGGAATAATTACAAATGTGATAATACTTATTTTAACGAGCTAAACGCTTAGTCAGCTTGCTAGAGTTGTGATGTCCTTTTTGTGGTTGCTCAATAGTTGACTTCATCCGAGCTATGGCTGCTAATTACAATTATCGTAAAAAGACAACCTGTGGGGAATGTGTTGCCCTGCGATCGTCGGCAAGCACGCGTCTGTTTAAACTAAAGGGTCTGCAACTCTACAGTACTTGACCATTGACAAACCCAAATGAAGGACCGATACTGAATCGCTTTTGTTTCCTTTGTATCTGTATGTGATGTCCATTATATGATCTTTCTTACAGAAAAGCGTATCAGCAAACATTCGTTGCGACGACTAACGATTATCAATTCATTTTCGGGTTTATCAACGGCAATTACGCGTTCAGAGATCCAATCAAAAGGCGCATCTTGTTTGTGTTTTTCAAATATAAAACGTGCTGTGGCTATACGAATGGCGTCTTCGTTCTCCAACGCGTTACGACTACACAAATGAGAGTATTTACGCACCCGTTCCGCCAATGGCCTCCCTAAGGCTTTCAGGTCGACTAAATAAACGAAAAATTTGTGAAACGGGCGAAACGTCATCAAATAAAAGCGTATTAATGACACTTGATGGAGAATCGTTCTTAACGGAAGTGCGGTGAGGATGAATCTAATGCCGTGGCAAGAGTTTTTCGAGAGAGATAAAATGTTCGAGCTACGGAAACGTGATAAATACAATTCACACATAGTGTTTTACACCTATATTTTAAGCAAAAACAAAAACACTTTCCTTCGACACTAGAGTGTATAGCTTGCGAAAAAACACGGATTTCATAGTGTTTATTTTAAACTAAACAATCCACTAAATTTTTGCATTGAGATCAAAATACTACAATAGTGCTGACATAGCGCATGGATCTTTTCTGCGAAGTGTATGCAGGATATACATGACCTAGTTGAACCCTATCTATATAGTTGGCAATGTCTCTTCATAGGCTAGCTAGTCAATATTCGGAAGTTTCTATCAGAAACAATACGATTCTACAGAAATAGCGTATAATTTTAACGCTATTTGGGCTATGAGCGTTAATAATAACCAAAGTACGATAACCAATGACTTGTTGAAGACGGCGTCTTAATATCGCCCATTGGTAACATCGATTCGTTGTCGTCGAAAAACCGTAGATTCAATGCTCATATTTACTAAAGTAATAGCTGAGAATGCGAGGTAACAGTACTGCGTCGACGTTCCTCGATTAAGTCACACACAGTTACTACGTATAGCAGCGCGATGACGATGATCGATCCACGTCCGAGTGTTCGAGAGGATATAGACACATCCGTCGACTCTTGCGTACGCAAATTTGTCGTCTGTTCCTCAACAAATAGAAAGGTGTTATAGCAGAAGTTAGCGTCTATGAAACCTTGTTCATGCATGGACTGATAGGTACGGCATAATTAGCAAGTTCGTCTGGAACTTGATAATTCAGCGTCTTAGTCAATGCTCTCAAACATCATTCGTTAATCGTTTGATGACCTCTAAATAGCTAGGATCACTAATTTGGATCTCGTGTATAATGAGGTATCCGTCTAAGTACTGTCTTCTAACAATGAAAAGCGTGTTCTTTTGATTTTCTTGTGGAAACGGATGCCCGTAACCCTACAATCTCCAGTGTCCTCGACTATGGCCAGTGCCTTTATTTTGTTTATTTACTTTTATTATGTTTACGTACTGTAGGGTTTAGTAGTGGAACTGAAGAACCTATAGTTAAATGACGGTTCTGTTTCTACCGGCTCGGTCTACCTCTCTGCTAAATGTAACTCGTTTGTGTGTGCTCGAACCAAATTCTAGAAGATGTCTGTGGATATTTGGTAAAGTGAGATCGTTTAGATGTGTTCTGTAATGTGAAATCTACATGAAGCTGAGTAGCGGTAGCAAGGTGGCATTTGCTAAGGCAAATATACAGGACAACTTAAGTCAATTTGGGGCTGTTTGAGCATAGCAGTTCGCGTGTCTCTGGTGAATTTATTCCGGTTAGATCGCGTGACGAAACGACGATGGCAATGACGTGGTGTACGTATTTAAACCATTATTATTGCCCCTGGACTCCCCATTGACGAAGACAAGGTCATTTATAGCTTTGTTGTCGAACAGCGTTCGGCGATTTCGTTAACGACTCGAGCAAAGTATGATCAATAGGTGTCTTAAGCAATCCTTGTCGTGTTTTTGTCAAATCGACGCCAATGAGTTGCTTGTTCCTGCAAAATAGCGCGACGACAAAAAATCAACGAATCGATTCTGTCAGAACTGCTCCAGTTAAGAAAACTCGCATTCTACACAAACATGCTAAACAGACATATTATTTGGCATTCGGGTTATTAACTTTCAACGCTGTCTTAACTTAGACATGCTCCCCTTCGCGGAGTTTCAGTTTATGTAAGTATGCCGACTTAGTATGCAATGAACTAGCGACATAATCGGAACTAAGCTTGGACAAAGTTCTCAAGCCGCACTGTTTGCTATCTTTTATCTAATAGGTGAATTGCATCATTCTTCCGGCGCCTGTCATGGGCGGTAAAATGCTGTTGTTGTTATCGGCTTGTACACAGAGACCAAATACTGAGACAAAAAAGACTGGTTTTCGTTGCTCCCCATGATGATGCTTAGTAAGCAACGTAATTGCCTTTCAAACCTATGGATACCTTGTAGTTTAGGTTCGAACGTAATTTCCTGCTGGGAGCCAGCCGTTTGATGGAATACTTAACAGCGGTGCCGGACGTAAAGCTCGAAACATAGAAATTTTCGTTACCCATATCGGGCCGTCTGTTTTCGTGGCACCTTTCCGACACTACTCTCTCAATATTTCTCACGTAATTCTCGCGAATGCCGTAGCTGCCTCAACATCGTTTGTGCAACGCAGAGCTCAGGGTCGGCACCATATACGATAATTATGCGTCAACATGCCAAGGCAACGCGTCAAACGAAGTGAGAGCGCTTCGCACTATCGCGAATATCCGTTCTTCAAGATGGCAAAAAGGACGCTTTGTTTTAGTCTTAAGAAGCAGATACTTTAAAATTGAGCATCGAAATCATTGCATGAATCTAAATCCTTCTGATGCTGCAACGGTCATTAGCTAGGCGAGACCTCGAGTGCATTTTGGCCGCTTTTGAGTCCGCCCAGAGAATTAAGACTGGCTAATGGGTAGTTTCACTGCAGCAACAGGAGATTTCCGTGAAAGGAAATGTGTCGCCTCATGCCGATCTTCATTTGAAGCTGGCCTGGCGAAGATGGAAAAACGAAGACAATGCAGACGATAGGCAACCCACAGGCTGGAAGGCATTATAGTCCCTACATATGCTGGCTCAAGAGAAACTTGTTAATGGTACGGCTCTCATCCTGCTCTAGCATTTTCATTGCTATATCCGGCACCTTTGCAGGAAGTCTGGTTTGGATGCACATCTTGAAACAACACTGACAAAAATTACATGGTAGAGCGAAATGATATGCGCCGAATGTGTGCAGGGCTAACTTCGAGGTATGCTAATATATCTACTACGCTCTAGGACGTATGAAAACAACACTTAAAATTTGCCCAATATTATACTCATTCTAGCTTCTGCCTCTAGTAGGGCCTAGATCCTAGAATGCATGTAAATGCAATGTTAAATAGGTATGTAGCTGGATTCGTTTTTTGGTGGGTTTTCTAATTGGGAACTCTATTTCAGCCTTCTATGGCTTTCGGCTAGTAGCAGATACTGAAAGCTAGAGAATTCTAATAACCCCCTAACTTTCTAAAACCTTTATAATCTTCATATGCTTATTTTACAAGTTAGATCTCAAATATCATTTCGTCATGCAATGAACGTATGGCCGCCGATACCTAAGGAGATATATAAAAGGAGCTAAATATTTTCGAGAGTAAAGGCAAGAGCGCTACATTAGTGCTAAGGGCGGTCAAGATCAATTGCAAGCCCCGTATTAACGAAGACAAATATTAAGATAATCTCTAGCATCTATGTTCGATTTCGTTGCTCCCACTATAACAATTTTTTTTAATGTTTTGGAAGTTTGGTACTTATTAAGTATATTTTTTCTTTGATCAGCCATCAACTAAGTATAAATCTAAGGCAAGAAATAGCACATGACTGACTAGGGTACCTTCAGTTAAATCTCAAGCTATGAATTCGATTCTCGCGTCTATCGCCAGAGAGCGCACCCAAAACATTTAGAGTAAAGAAAAACCAAAAAAAAGTGCACGGACCAAATATAAATGAAACATTTACATTTTACTACTTCTGTGCTTCTGATACTCTTGTGAGGTGTGGAATCGCCGAGAATAGAAAAAAACTTGTGATCAGTTCTACAGAAACAGACACTCTATTTATCTCTTTCAGCTTCTCAATGCGAAGGACACAATAGTACAATTCGCCAACCAGTAGATAACCTGGACCACCCCACGTGCTCCTGCGGAAAACAAAAATATAGTATGATTCAATGGAGCGAAAAATTCTCGACCTTCGAAACTCTTATTATTATTATTATTATATTATTCGAAACTTTTATTTTCACAATCACCATTTTATCTCTCTCTCTCTCGCTCTCTTTTCTTCCTATGTATATATATATATATATATATATATATATATATATATATATATATATATATATGGTGATTATGTTTAAAAGCAAGGTATATATCTATATTATAAAACTAAAATAATAAAATAGGGTGTGATCTTGTCCAACTCCGCCACTTTGACTCTTTTCGGTCACAATGAAAAGTTTGACAAAGCCGGTAAATAAGCAGTCAACTAACTAACACTTAGGTAGCTCTGTAATACGTTTTTTTTTCTATCTATATAATAGAAGAGCCATCTATTCTCATAGCGTTATTTTAAACAATAATTTTTAAACTAACGTAATATTAATAAATAAAAGTACCTTCAACGAGAAAAAAAGGTGCGCTTCAGTCCGCTTGATGTACACTGTAGTCCCCTGTACCTTAGCAGCGGTTACAACAGCTTTTATAATAGTATTACGGCATCGTTTATTTTAATTATCTGCAAATGAGTTCTGCAAGTAATCTTTTGTTAGTACGATGCACTACTTATACGGGCTTGTTGTTATCTGTAATTAACTTAAACCCAATCTCTATTTGCGAGTGTGTAGCGCTCACGTAACGATTCAGTCCTGCGATACACAAACCCAAATCGAGAACAATTCTATAATCAACACTTACGCCAGTACCGCTAAGAATCAATATTTGGATAAGCCCACAGCGATGTAAAGTAGGGTAAATTTAGCTCAATATCATATACCAGTAAATATTCCAAAGTGACTCCCAATAGCGGCGCACTATCGCATTTCTAGGGAATGACCCAACGAAATTACTACCAAATGCCGCAGAGTATTTACTTTTCGAACGGACAAGGTCGATAGGACGAGCTTTATTCTCAAAATTACAAAGTCGTTTATATTAATCGAATGAAACAGCTCAAGAGAGCTATATGGTTGAAAAGGAACAACGGGAGGCATTCCCTTACTGCAGTCACTATTATCTACGCACTACGAGCTGCATAATTATAGGACCTTCCTCTCCCTCCCATATTATCTATCGATAACATTGTCAAAGCGTATCAAACGAAGTCCCCGAGATACTTTATGGAAAAAGTGCCGGATCGAGCTATTGGTTTTTGACAAACTGTATACAAACCTGGCTTCATAGGGGATTTACAATAACGTCTTCCCAAGTAATGCTTAGTGTTTTCATTTCATTTTGTATTCGTGTAGTATATACAAATATGTTTCGGCCTCATTACAGCCCTGATCCTTAACGGTAGCATATAATAACAGAAGAACAAGTGCAGCGTTACTCTGAAAATTGTCGTCCGTAATATCGAAACATGGTGGTGGTCGAATTCGCATGAAATACTACTGGCAATGAATATCTCTGTTCTATAATAAATAGATCAGCAGCATAGGTACTCTGTATCCATTACAAAAAAATAACACAGACAGTAATAGAACAATGAAACCGCCGATAACGGTATCTCTCGTATCATTTGCGTTTCAACACTTTTTTCACCGCCCACTGTCATTTTCTAATTTTACGCACGATACTGCCATTAAGCACTGCGCAAAACGATGCGTATGAATAGGATCGCATTCTCCGAATTGGTCATCGCATTTTTGAAAAGAACGATTTTTTGTTATGATTTTCGACCGTAGACCATGTATTATCAGCGCCCGTTGTAATGGACTCGAGCAGTGACGACGCTAAAAATGACGACATGACCGTAGGTCAATGCGAAGCTGGCGAAACTAACTCGAACTTCGAGTGCTCGATTAAGCTAGAAGAGAGCCATCACTCAGCGTCGACACACGATTTAGTTGACAAACACCTACGCGGCGGCAGCTATGAGGTTTACACTGAGGGAGGTAAATACCATGCTGACCCATTTTTTATTAATCTATACTGTGCTTCTATTTGATATGAGTAAAGAAACTATCTACGGTTGACAGTGTCCACGAATTAATGAAATTATATGACTCCGCAATAGAAACGCTGTTGGGTTTTGCCAACATTCGCAGTGTTTAGGTTGCACTCAAATCTTTCAAATAAAAATAGCTTTTTTTTCAGGTATACCCTCATTATCATCTGCCCCTGGCTGGAGTAGACCTAACCCATTATTTAGCAGTACATACTAAATCCATATAATCTTGAAGACCTTGAGCGTTAATACGGTACAGTGTACTACAGCTTGTTTACAATCCAATCAAACAAAAGTCATTCTCGGGGTACGACATTTAAAATAAAGTAAACGTTGGCAGGCCATTTTTAGTAGCGGACGTGTGTGCTTATCCGTTCTTGCCGCTTTCCAAAACCACTCAACAATTTCGTCATGGCGGAAATGCGTCGTGCGTTTTCGCATTTAACCGAAAACAGATTAGTATGTATTCTCTTCGCGCCCGACACACGTTAAGCTATTGCCAATTTTCGTACAACTTCTGAATGGTCCGAAGATGACTTTCATGAGTCGCACGCAAGATTCTTCACAGATTTTCTATTTTAAATGACTCAGCGAAAAGCTATCTGTGATGTACATTTTTTGGTACAGAAATAAACGGCCGTTTAGCGAGAAACGTATCAATCGTCGGCCTAGGTAAGTTTAACGGTTGATTTTTTTTTAAACTTTTTAGTTCTTTTTGAATCTTTTGAACTTTCTGACCATTTTCAGCTTTTGAATTTTGGAGCCCTTGATTCTGCTATCAGCTGAACTTTTAATTTCGTTATAGCGTAACTAACCGTCAAAGAAGGGTTTAGGCTCCGAATTGAAGCCGTAATCGCAATAAGTTGTCGTTACAGCGAATAGATATGATTGTCAGAAATATCATCGCTACATGTGAAAAATTTCGTCAAGCTATGAGCCATTATATAGACACAGTCTTAGAAATTATCCATCCAGAAATCCAATCCAAAAGTGCCAAATGTAATATTACAGACGCTATTGGGTTACGTTGTCAAACTTGCCGCACAGTTGATAATGGAAAAATCAACTTAATTACTTCAGCTAAGTAAGCTCAGTCGTACGAAGTCCTATACATGTGATGGTCCTATGTAAACGTTCACCAAACATGTTCCAATGGCCAAGTGGGAGAGCATGATTTTTTTCGTGTAACACCTCAGCTTAGCTAAAACCTCAGACTAAAAACTGGGAGATATTCTCATGAAGCTGGTGGAAAACGAGAAAAATCTACATTAAAATTTGACAAAACTCGCCAACATTTATAACAAATAGCCATCGGATAAAAGGTTTTTTGAACTCGATCATCTTCTCCGTATTGGGTGAATAGAAAAAACAATTCACTCCCTCACAATCTAGCCATTTTACGTGGGTATTCGTTCGTGCTGCCTTGAGCAAGGCTAAGCCGGCCGACGAAGGCAAGGCAGATGGTAATAGATTAGGCCAAATAAACACTAGTCTTTGTGTACATCAGTAACACAAGCCCAATAACATAATACCACTTATTGAAATTCGATTCTATGGCGAGTATGTATGTTACTACGCGCTGCGTCTTTTTTGCAGACTACGATGAAGATTACTACTCCGATCAGCTCAGCGAGAGGACAGACAGATTTCAAATCACAGAAGTTCGTATGGCATTCATACGAAAGGTGTACACACTTTTGTTTCTCCAGTTGGCTTTGACCACGGCGTATGTCGCTCTGTTTATCTTTATCGATGATCTCAGGAGGTTTGCTCTGAGGAATTATGAGATTTTTCAAGTATGTCTGTACGTATATATTTTTTACATTTAGATTAACGTTTAGCAACAGCTATCGCGTTATGCACGACTGTTTCTTTGAGATTTGGTCTTTTTAAGTCATACACCCTTAAGAGTAGAGCAGTTACGTACTTAATTGGTATGGCACGTTATAGTTTTTACGGATAGAAGTGATTGGTCCAGCTGAACGGTGTGCTTTCAAAACGTTTTCGTATGCATATGTTGATCCAGTGCTTTCAAGAGCTTCTACGAATTAACAACGCAGCGCCTTCAGGTTATATAGACCTATTCGGTCTGTCGGTTGCATAAGAATTCGTTGAAGTAATGCCACTTTTTTAGTGTAAAAAAACGATAGTATCGGGTGCTTTGTCAGAATTTGGAACGACGGAGCATACAAAGGAACTGCCCAGTAATGGTATAGAATGAAAATCCGTGTGCTACGTTGATAGCATGCCGGTATCTAAAAGGTTGTATACGTTAGTTATCGAGCCCGAATGGTACTTTTCTGCACAAATGAGTACAATTCTGATCTTGTTGTATTGTTTTTTTGCCTACTATCGTTTCAGACTTATCCAGTTCATACTTGTCATAGTACTGACTTGTTGTCCACAGACTCGAAGGCGTTCGCCATTGAATTTGATCCTGTTTTTTTTGTTCACAGCGACTTTCGGCTACTGCCTTGGTGTCGTGTCTGTCCAATACGACACCAGCTCAGTCATTTTGACTTTCGGTAGGCAATTTTAGGCGACACAAGCGCGCAGACGTGTTTTGAATAGGTACCGCCTTTTGCAATATAAAATAGCAGCCAACGGTCAAAATTTACTCCGGTACTTGAATTATGCGGGCGGAAGTTCTCGCTGGATAGTACTTATACGCATTA
>NW_019211455.1:26555739-26616979 GCF_002443255.2 Varroa destructor | reverse complement strand
TATATATATATATATATAACGAAAAGAATATCCTAAAATGTATTGAATTCATTTGGGACAACTGAATTATCTATAAAAGTAAATTATTTGGGCACGAAAAATCTGTATCTATTAATCCGTATTTTAACCTTATATAATACAGATTGTGGTTCGCAGCAGAAATAAGCGACTGCATTTCAATGAAGATCTTTTTTTTTAACAAGGCATGCATACTTACGGCCTCTATACATTTAGAAACAAGTAAATGATTGCATCGAACTTTGACAGAGGTGTATTCTCTACGACGGAACTAGGACCGGCGTCGACTTACTATACGACAAAATTGTCAGCGTATCATTGCAACCTCCGGTAAACCTAGCATTGTTGATTGATCCGCAACAAAGCTTGCAATGGATTTATGTAAAGAATAGAGAAAAACTGATGCTTATTTTCTTTTATCAAACTTCGCAGTAAGCGGGACCAATGCGTATACACCAACACCAATAATCGAGTGTAATCCGTTTAGAAATAACCAATATTAGGGATACGAGTGTTATGGTACAAGGGCTAACATTCCAGAGTAGTGCGTTAGAGGAAAATCGCTAATTATTAAATATAAAAGTTGTTGTTCCTAAGCGCTACATTATAAATATTTATATGTATTATTTCTATAAACATTCAATAGGACTATTCTGTGCCGTTATTTCTTGACATGGCCGACAATTTTTACCGTTTCTGACGGCGTGAGGCACTTCGAACAAAACCTTTTACTAATTACAAAATCTCTGATTACGTCATGATGTGCTGCACGCAGGGATTTGCACAGTATGCTGTCTTGCCGTGACGATATTCGCATTTACGACGACAATTGACTTCACGAAGTTCGGCATTTACCTATTCATAGCATTCATATGCTTCACTGTCTCCCTCTTTATACTCCTGTTTGTCTGGGCGCCATTGGCGCATAAGGTAAGGTAATACAATTCAAATCAGAACTTTATCTAAACCCCAAGGCCGCATCAGTTTGACGAACATAAACTAAACCAAGAACGACGAAAGTTCTATGCAATATAACTAACATACAACGACACGTGTCGCCGTCAAGCTGCTGCTGTCGATGATTATAAGTAACTCTGAACGGGACATTTCGCGGTATTCCACGCAACGGGTATGGGGTGGTAAGAAGCTCTTAAAAGATGCGTTTCGACCAGTCAAAAAATTTATTAGGTGATCATACTATGATCATTTTTAAGGGCATATCTTGAACCTGGCGACGACAGTTGTTTGATTCGTGTTGGATACGTACATTGATTTGTGCGTCAGAAAACAAACTTGAAGGATACGAGAACAGTTTGTTACCATATATGAACGGCGCAGCTTTTGACGTTACGTGTTTTTCACGCGTTAGTTCGCACATGACTATTTAACTCCTTCATTTTTCTAGCAGTAATAAGAACTTCGAAAATCTTGCATGGCTGAATTAGCATTGATATAGTTTTCATATTACTCATATATGAAGCATCCTTTAATGGTTTATTTATAGATATTCTCCGGCATTGCTGCCCTTCTGTTTATGGTGTACCTTATATACGACACTCAATGGCTCATGGGAGGGAAAAGCTATGAGATCTCGCCGGATGACTACGTGACTGCCGCCTTGAACCTATACTTAGACATGATATACATATTTATCTTCGTGCTAGGCCTTGTGGGAAACAGGAGATAAACAAACACACAAGTGCTTCAGCGAACGGATAGCACAAGGATTGTGTGCGTGCAGTCTTTCACAAGTGTCGACAAGAAGCGGTTCATACGTATGTTTTCCAATTAAAGAACGTGTCAGTCAAGTTGATCGCTTTTGGTCTTGTAAAACTAATCGAAATTAGCTGCTTTTTGCCTTTAGATTACCTAAAGTTTGCCATCCCATGTTTCTAGTTAATTATATACATAAATATTAGTGTTTCAACATCATAAATACTAGTGCTTCAAGCGGTGCAACATCGTCTAAACTAAGTCTTGTCGGACCTCAACAGATGGGTGCGTCGTTTGACTGTGGCACATCGAAAAAGAGAACCCTTTTTCAAATCGTTTGGATTCAAAATTTGCCGCATATAAAGAAAGCATTCGGTAAAAACAAATTACCCACAACGATTTCCCTCAATTCCTCGGAATTTCTACCTAGAAGTAGCTCTGTTCATTGACGAGTAGGCAAGTTGAGGCGTCCAAACAAAGATTAACATAAAAATTACATTCATCAGTCGTGGCCATTAAGGCATGATCTTAGACATGTTGCGAGCCGCAAAGAAAAATATCGAAGTGTTTCTACAAGAAGCAACTTCAGTTTATGAAAACCTGTTAACAATGACGCGTATCATTGACGAGCAAACTTGTATATGCGTGAATAGTACAAGCAGAACTAACTGAAATATGCTCATTTCAGCAACCAGTTTTACTGCTCTTACTCTCCTACACCTCGTTAATTAATGTTAAGGAGTGGATTGGTAATAGAGCACGGATAACTTGTTCATCAATAACGAAAGATCCAATAAGAGTAACTTCGTTACTTTCAACACTCACAATGGACATTTTGACGAGCCCTGCCTATTTCAAACCAACACATGACGCTATATAATACTGGTTATTAATATATACTATAGCAAGAAGCGACTCTGCATGGTGATGATTTAAAATTTAAATTTTTACAACCATAGCGTACGGTTGGTAGCAAGTGTTAATAAAGGAATCTTCAACAGTGAGAAGTGCGCTGAGTATCTTGTAGTAATTGGACGGTAGTATCGAGAAAAATAAAAATATCAAGTATATATATATATAACTCAAGTCGTATATTAAAATAGCAGAGAATATCTCAAGAGACATATCATAGTCATTGAAACTGTACTAGTTCTAAGAGTACGATTTGAATCAATTTGCAATGATAGATAGAGAAACGAGCGAGGTAGCCAACCATGCGAGAATGTAAACATATACATCGCTTTTATTTTATACGATTTGAGCGGAAATGTGGCCTGTAGCTATACGTACGAGTTTGTGAACCAATGTACATCAAATCAAACCTTTTATACTTTGAATCAGATAACGGGCACTGTGTATTGCGAAGACTATTAGTGTTAGGTTGCTAATGTCTGCCTGATGATATGCCAGCAACGTTCCTGCTTGCGAACCCCGGTCTTCGCTTTGTTTTTAAGTTTACTCGGGAAGTTTCTTTTTAGTGGTGCATAAGTGTCATTTCTCTTCTTCGATATTTGAAAAAGATACAAAAATTAATGAGTACCAATGCGTCGTATCGGGGACCAGCCATATAAAGCACTACTTAGCGGCACCAGCTGACCTGAGGTCCAAAATTATATGCACTCTGAATGTGAAGTTCTAGCTGCCGTGGGTGGCGTTGTCTTTGATTGGTCTAAATAGCAAGCTTATTGGATAAACACGCTGAATTTTCCCACACCGATGGTATCGCATAGTCTTTTGGTGTTATCTTTTCACGTTTTCCCATTGTGTATAACGTTTCAGTTTTACTTATCGAATCTGTATCCAAGCGATGAAAACAACGATCTTTTATTTTTGTAGATTATATTGTGTACCAAGTGCGGAGGTTTTTCGTAATGAGCTCTTATAATGTGACTGGTCATAAGGCCGACGCCTTATCAGGTTCAAATACTGGAGATGGGACTAATGATATGAAACGAAGCGTCACATTTGCGGGGAGCTACTCAACACCAAGCTCGGAAAACACTGTTCCAGAGCGAGTTGAAGGAACAGGCTCCATTCTGAGAGGTAAGCTTATTTTTTTTTTACTAACTTTAATATCAGCAAACTATAAGCATCTGAAACATTTTTGTGCTTAGCTGTTTATAAAGTTGACAATTTAAATACAAATAGAAAAGTGAGATATTTATTTTATCTTCCATCATCAATCAAGGTGTTTCTATTGCATTGTATAACCGAAACGAGCACGTCGGTCAATCGATTATTTTGAACTACTTCTCAGTAGCGGTGAGCATGGCTGTGCTATTTGAGGAGAAATTTTTGATTTAGAAAAAGCTTAAAAACGTTTGTGGCTAAAAACTGGCGAGCGCAGATAATTTTCCCGCACAAATCACGTATCACAATTATCAGACTAAATCATTAGTACGGTATGTTAAATTCTGGCAAGGACAGTTTACACAA
Source organism: Varroa destructor (assembly GCF_002443255.2). Taxonomy (NCBI): domain Eukaryota; kingdom Metazoa; phylum Arthropoda; class Arachnida; order Mesostigmata; family Varroidae; genus Varroa; species Varroa destructor. The sequence continues at coordinate 26,612,812 of NW_019211455.1, read as the reverse complement.
GATTACGTAGGAAGGTTCTTGGTAAACTGTTGCTTTTCTATGATCAGATCCTATTGATAGTGTTCTGATATCAACAACCATAATGTTCAAAAAAGTCTAATCGGAGGTCTTAATGGCTTAACGTTAATGGCCGTCGGTAACCTGGCCAACAGGCTCATATGGAGGTAGCAGCACTTATACGGATTTTCGAATGCGCGGATTTAACGACAGGGAGGTACGTACAGGATTCATCCGGAAGGTGTATTCGCTCCTGTTCGCAATGTTAGCTGTAACCACGGGGATCCTGGCCTGCTGTATCTTCATCGATGACGCTCGCAGATTCGTTATGCAGCAATATGAAGTAGCCTATATTGCTATGTATGTAAAATAAACTTTTCCTATTTGGATAATAGTGATAATAAATAATGCGGCCATAATAACTACTTTAGACAATGGATATAATTCGACTGCTTCGAAATTTGCGGCAATTGAGGAAAATTGTTAGCAGCATCTTAACTAACAATCTCGCGTCATCTACCGTCAATGATTTTCAAGCAGCTAGCTTCGCGTTAATGCCTATGTTACGTCGCCTTTAAGAGCTTCTATCTCATTCATTTTTAAGAAATGTATTTAGCTTGAGAAAGCACCTAATAATATACTAAATACTCGTTAAATAGGTAAAGCAGTACCTAACGTATGGTGAGAAACCAGGTGACCTTGGAGTGGACTTGGGGATAGCGGGATGGATTTATGGCACCGTAATAAAACTGATAAACTAGGAAACCTTTATAATTTGACGTCGTTATTATATCTGGAATAGACAAAGGGTTTGCTAGAGACGAAGAGAGAAGCAATCTTTTACGTTGCTAAAAATGTTAGTCTCATGCCTCAATAGAGGAAAAAAATTGACACATGATCTACATGATTATTGAAATATAGTTCAAGCTATGCATAAAATATCTCTGTTAATGTCCGTCGCTTTTAATGATACCTATGACTCAGTTTTTTCTATTTTGATTAAAGTGTTTCTTTGCAGGTTGGCGTCGAGCCTCAAATGTATCAGTTGACGAATCAGCAGTACGATTATGGGGGCTCAGACCCAGATAACCAAAATGTAGGCAACCCATGAGACGAATTATCATAGCGTCTCTAAGACGCATATACATGGTTTCGATATTGCTGGGAAAGCGATCCGCTTGTACAGCTTCGAGCGTACTTAAAGGATGAAGTTACTTTAAGGTTCATTCATTAACTTCCTTGACTTTTCAAGGGTACCCATTATGAATAATCGCAGCTACATTGTTGGTCAGTTTATCCGTTAACCGTAATTCCACGGTGACTAATAACTCGAGAACATGCGCAATATTCCCGCATGTGGAGTGGTTTAGCATATTCACGGTATAGCACGTTCGACTGACGCCATACGAAAGAAATGTTCTTGGCACCTGTTAAGCTTATATTAATTGATTTGATCACCTGGATGTGATGAACGCATAATGAAAAATCGTTCATCTTTGGCAGTACGCGGTTTTGAACCTGGTCCACTCTACCAGCGTGATACGACGCTACGCCACTGTCGAGAACCTACTCATTACAGTCAAAGACGCGCTCAGTGATTTCAGGTTTGCAAAAATGTTTATAACTTATCCAATGGCCTTTTGCGATCCGCGGGTAGTTGACGCCAGCGCTTCAACCATTGTCTCAGTTACCCTTTCTGTCTCGTTATTTGATGCATTTTCAGCAAAGACACAAGATCTCAAAAATACAACCAATTTATAACGCAGACGTGTGTTCACTCATTTCATTTCCTTTAAACAGAGCTCATTTTATTAACTGGAGTACTCTGGATTTCCGGGTACAGGAGAGACCGGCATCGAAACGACCGATGATTAAGAAACTGTATTTATAAATTTCTATCAATTATGAGTCATCCTGCCATTTACATAGTATATCTCTAGACCTCTGGTTTAATAGATGAAGTCTTCCTGGAGTCACACTAAGAGCAGAGGCCTAACAAATGCAATAACTTTTCATCAAAGTGCCTCCTATTAAATTTCTCACACCCAGTATTTGTACATATAGAATTTTTACACATCTAAACTGTGTTTACCACCTTCAATCGCCTTAAGTTTGAGTCCATATGCTTGATTGGGTATTACAATAGTTTTTGTTCTCAATCTGCCGTGATTGTGATTTGTGATGAATGGAATTATATCTAGTTAATTTCCTCAAAAGCTGGCAGTATCAAATAATAAAAATGTTTTTTATACCATTGTACTCCAAGCTGAGATTAGAAATTACCGAACCAACGGGGAACATTTTTATCATAAACGGCGAGGCTTATTTCATAATTTATTAGATAACATGGGATGGTGCTATACACCTTATTGTGCGATGGCCCTACGAGTCCCAAGAGGAGCATCTATGACAAAAGATAAATCGAGGATTGTCATACCGGGCTTCTACAGCCAAGCGTCGCTTTTTTACTGGGACTTCAAAGTCAGGACAGTCTTCAAACGGCAATGCTGCTCATAGAAACGAGCTGGTTTTAGTGGCTTGTAGCTTCAACAAAGAGCAGAATGATCAGGGCAAATTTGTATTGCTGCCTGAAACCCTAATCTAACTAAACAAACATCGATAGTTGTAAGTTTGATTTAACCCAACCTATTGATTGTTTCAAGAGGAAAAATACAGATATAACTGTGTTTTGCTATTTACAACCGAAATATATTCGCCAGCAAATAGAAACCTATACACACTGCTGGTCGATCGTCCTTCGGTTGTAAATAACAAAACGCTAATAGTCACGTCTGTGTTTTTCCTTTTGAAACAATAAGCTAGGCTGGACGACCTAAAACTAGGCTGGAAACCTAAAAGTAATTTTTCATATTTGTCAAATATTTTGTTCGCGCTAACGTCTTGGTGCTAGCAGTTAATGAAGATCATAGTAGTAATGTCAGCCATAACATCTTATCTGTCTGTATGCCACCTGCTTCCTTTATTTCTAACTACTTATGATGGGTATAATCATCATTCCGTTTGATGATTGCAGCGGAATCTACTTCGTAAGTGTGTTCATCATACAATGTTGCCCAGGCTTGCTGCGTCAGCACCCAATGAACCTGATCGTACTTATCCTCTACACGTTATCTTTAGGATACATGGTTGTCTTCATATCGTTGTACTACAAGACCCAGTCGGTCCTTCTCGCCTTCGGTAATCATTTTTCGAAAACGCAATCCACCCCTTGCACAACCTTCTTCTATATGCGCACAATAGCCAGTGGCGAAATAAGAAACGTAATAACAAAGTCGTCTGTTATACATGTTTTTAGGTGTAAATTTCGCTATTTGTTTTAGATCGATTGTATCGATTTCATGTCCTAATCAGGTGTGACAAGTATGTAGACTGTTTCGGTGTGTGGTAGACTGTTTTCTTAGTTACAAAGGGCCACTGCCTAACATCTGATTGGAGCGAAGCGCTCATGAGCTTTAATGAGAATGTCGAAAAGCCGTTTTTTTGTGCGCACTTTACTGATCTCGTGTTAAAACCCTTTTCATACGAGATTCTATATGGACACCGTATTACGGCTGTCTCGCAGTGCTTGGAAAACCGGTTAGGATCGGGGACTGTATATGAACAGTCTGCAGGAACTGAGTGGGTAGAAAGTTAACTATATCGCCTTTTTTTTACGTTCGGCACTGCGGTAGCATTGCGTCAGATAGAAATTCTAACTAGGTAAAGCTAAACCACATCATCAGCTACCCCAGATAGGTTGGCAAACATAGTGTCTTAACGCTATATCGTGAATGACTAATGTGCCGCGCAGAGTTAGTATAATTTTCTTTTTGATCTTCAGTTGCTTATTTATTTCGTTGCTTCGAAATTATTCTTGCGCAGGTATTTGCTCGGCATGCTGTTTCTCGATTACAATATTTGCGTTGACCACAACAATCGACTTTACGAAGTGCGGGATTTACTTAACCATTGCGCTTATTTGCTTTATGGTGTTCAGCTTCATCATGATATTTGTTCAAGCACCTATGGCTCATAAGGTATGGTTATATAAAACGAGTTGATCCGATACGTAGTCTTATTCCTTTATTGATGACTAACGTACCATCCCTAGGCCGTTCGTCGGTTTCGGCAATTTATTTATTAGGTCGTTCTATATTACAGACACAGCGATCTGAAGGTAATTAAACCGTATTCGCACTACGCAATAAGGTCGAAGCGAAGGATCTTACATTTCTAACTGACTAGTCGCGAAGTTATGTCGTCAAAAAAGTTACCCGATCTATGTTCTACCAATGCTCAAAAGTGTCCGCAACGTTGTGTAGGATTGTGTTACATTTTGCATGTATTGACACATAATCTTATAGTGTTGCGCGGTCTTTGAACGCCGGAAGTTTAGAGAATAGCGTATATTCAATTACCATACACATGGTTACGTGCGTTCATGTTTGGTATAGGGATAGAATTGACGTTAAAAGCTATATAATTACCGGTTTAAAGTACTCGTAAGCCTGTTGGTTTTGACGTGTTTCACCGGTACAGACGAACATTATCAAAAAATAGAGGAATCTAATTTTGTTATATATCTCTATACGTTTCCGTACCGCATTAGTTGGAATAGCAACAAACTTTCTCTTAAAATGGAGCCAATATAAAACAGGAATGGCAGCAGGATATGAAGTTAAGCAAAAGACGGCTAACGCTATATTTGGTTTTGTCTAATTTCTAGATCTACGCGGCTATCGGCGCGGTGTTATTTATGGGAATTCTGCTATTCAACACGCAGCTAATAATAGGCGGGAAGGAGTTTGAACTTTCACCAGACGAATATGTAGTTGCCGCCATTTTGCTATACGCAAGCATTATCCAGATTTTCCTGTTTATTCTTGAATTGCTCGGAGAGAGACGACGGTAAACAATTACCGGCGAAGTGGATAGCTAGAACCACGTGCATCAATTTATCAATCTACATATGACAGAAAGAGAACAATTTGACATAGTAAAGGGCGCAGTATCTGACGTTGTCCAAAACAGCCGAAATAAGTTGGGTCTCTTTTTGTTTAACTTTAAAAAAAAACTATCAGCTTACAATTTTATACCACCGATATATATGTGTATATATATCGGTGATATATATATATATATATATATATATATATATAATATAGATATATAACATATGTGCAAACAATTTAATAATGCATTCTCTGCATTGAAAAAAGACACGGAGAAAATTCTGTTAAACGAGATTATCGTACAAGCGAACATTACATTTGGGGCAGTGGTTTATTCAGTGCTCTGTTTAGCATTTTAAACCTTTGACTCCTTTTACAAGTGTCCGCCTTGTAATGCCGAATATGAACGTAAGTATATCATAAATCACTTTCGATTCGTTAGCTTCACATGTATTGTTGTTGTTGGCAATTCATCATACGACTGCTTCAGAAGTAACTGGTGACAGCTGATCAAGGCGAAAGGCGAAAGGAAAAAGTCCGTCTAAGAAATAAGATAACTCACGTCATCGTTACCGCATTATCTGACAAGTATAAAAAGTGCACTTAGAAATGAAAATATTAACTAATGGGTCGCAGTATCTCGCTCTGCTAGTAAGGGATTGACGCAAAAGATACGTGAATTGTGCGTCAAAAGTTCGCTCGCTGATTGAAACCCCGCAAGCCGAACACTGGAACCGTTTGGTGCTGACGCGAGGCTTTGTCTGAGGATTCTTTGGTTAGGCAGTGTTCAAAATGAGATTAAGATCTCATTACACAGAACGTGTCCTTTTGCTTACTAACGGTCAAGTTCCGCACATTCAGTTTCCGCCATACGATGTTTAAGCTGTTTCAAACAAAAAGTCTTTTGAGAAAAAGATTGCGTACGCATAAAAAGATCGATCCTCCTTCCCGTGATCGAAGTATGCCCTTCCTATTTGCGTTTAGCGAACAGCGATTCTATTTCTTATCCTAACCTAGCTTCCACCACCTTGCTAACGGTGCGGTGTGCCATCCCTACTAAATTTTGACGAATTTAAGTGACAAGTAAAAATAATGAATAAAACATCTGATCATATACTTGAACTATGGACTGTAATTAAGAGGAGGAAGTATAGCGCAGTTCTTTTGTACGGTTTCCCGAAAAGAAAACAGCTTTTATAGGCTAATAAGAGTGCAGTAAACAACAATCTGTTTGCGTTGGCGCAGAAATCGCACAAACCTTTCCCCCGCACTCCGTAGTCTCTGTATTTAAGAATAAAGTGAGCTTATTAGAACACATACATTTGAAGCAAATATAGTATATAATATAACGAGAACTCCGATTTTTCCACTCAGTTATCTAAAGGATATAATTATTGATAAACCGTACAGATACGCGACCCATATATTATCGCCTGGAATAAATACTTCAAGCATTATTTTTTTTTTTAAATATATTTTAAAGTAACACCAATGTTTGTGAATATCCAGATTGAAACCCTTTCATATAAATGAATCAGAAGTTTGAAGTATCTTCGTTACCTGCAGAAATCATGTGTACGTTTATCTAGCTTGAAATATGAATAAGAATAATTGGCGACGGGACTCGCTTCGTTAAATGTTTGCCATTTTTGAGAAAAGTACAAGACCTTTTTCCGGAATGAATCAACGTCTTATTGTAGTGCTTCTATAAAGTTATAGAGAAGGGTATGCCAACGTTGAGGATCATCTAGGTAGGCAGGGTGACGCGCATTCGGAATCATGTGAGTCGCTGCACGGGGCATAGAACTCAAAAGAGCACAGCCGTACAAAAACGCTGATGATTCCTTTTCACCGAAAACGACGAGAGTGGGCGTGGCGTAGCAAGACAGATCAGGGAGTACGGACGGCGCGTGTCGCAGCAGAAGCGGATGTGTAATGGAACTCTTTATGAGTGTCGGAAAAACCAGCAACACAAAACAACGAGTTACTGCCGGCCTTGAGAAAAGTTTGGTGTGGCCAAAATTGGTTTTCTATTGGTTTATTTCGTTGGTTTCGCACGTGGTAGAAACTGGCGCATGTTTTCATTCATGTTCGCAAAATGGACATTAGTTGATATTAGTAGACAATGAAATTTGTTCTAAAATTAAAAAAAATATTTGTCTTTGCTTTTACCTTTTTCGGAGGCTCGCCACAGGCTTTACTCGGTGGCGACTTCAACAGATCAGCTCCTACGGGAGCAACAGGCACATAACCCTTTAAGAGATTCGGATGCTTATTCAAAAATGGTATGGAGAAACTTCCACTCATTGATGGTGACACGATCACTGTGCCCTGAGGTTTAAATGACAAAGCGTACATTAGTTGTTCCAGAAATAGAGCCTGCAAATCGAAAAAATAGGCATCTTTTTATGTGCCTTTATCTTTAATTTATCGCTACTGAAGACACATGTCATTCAGGTTTATAGTTGCACTTTCCTAGCAAGCAAAAGAGGTTGATATGTGAAGGTATATATTTATCACGTTTGAGGGATACAGATCAGAAATTGAGCAAACCATTTATAAAATAACTCCAAAAGAACGAATCACTGGCAAGAATAAACGTGAGCAGGATATTCAGCTTCACTGGAGAGTTTGTAAATGCACATGTGGGCATGAAAGACTGCAGATTCCATTACCTTGTCGAGTCCTGCTTTCGCAGGTGTTTTACCAAATCCCGGAAGATCTACAGCAGCTACCGCATATCCCATGGCTGCCAAATGCTGTATCGTGCCCAATTCCATCCACGTAGCAGAGGAAAATGCTTGCCCATGCAAAAGTAAAACATTCGCCGTTGAATTTGCGTCTGTGTGTTCCACTCGAAGAACACGAACAGGAATGCCCAACACGCTAACGGAGGCGGTTGATACGGAGACAAGCTTAACCTGTAGTTGGGTTAAAGACACTGTTACGATAGCTCAGTAAGCGATCCGCACATCCAGTGTATATCAAAGTATCACTTCAATCACATACATACTTCTGCATTTCACAAACCTATGTTGCCATGTGTCATGAATAGTCTGTTTAGTATACTGTTTTTGTTTCATATATTATAAAATTTTACGGAGAATATTTAGTGGTTGTAGTAGAGGTAAATGTTGCCGGTCAACCTTGAAACACCAATCGTAACTGTCGCGCACTGCACTGCACCTAAGTATTCTATGTAGGTATCATTAGATATGGTGATCCTACTCCTGTTTTAAAATATAAGATTGAACGTCTCCAATCTCAATCATGGAAGTCACAAAAAGCCGTACGAACACAAGGGTTTGTTGAAGGTTCAGATGGCTGCAGCGAAACCGCAAGAGACGTTAAACTCGCGTAGGCTGACGAAATCTTCTACTATTTTTTTAGGTCCAAACCCAAATATACTTTATTTTGGAGCTGCGACTTGTTAATGGCCTGTACCCATTAACTGTCATGTGGAACGCGCGAAATTATATCAAAACTATCCAATTTTCAAATTAGTCGAACTAACTGAAAGCTGCATTTACTTGCATTACTGCATTACTTTTGAAAAAAATATTTTCTTCGCAGCTGACTCTCAACCCTTACTCCCTGTATATTGAATCACCGAGGATCTGAAGCGTGAGGTATTATTACGAGGTCATCCTGGAAGAGGCCCACAGTATAACTGGGTTTTCTTTAGTAGCAAGCCGAAACCACCTGCAAAAAACAGGCTCACGTTACCCCGATGTAAAGTACTATATGTCATGTTACTTTGCATTTGCTGTTGACTACCCCGTCTGTTGCAGCAATGAAATATAGGCTCACATTCAAAATATCAAGAAGTCGTCTATTGATACGTCTATCCGACCCTCGGTTCGCAGATTTGTGCGTCATTGTTCAGGACAACACATTTGACATTAGCAAAAAAATGGTCACGCGATGGGATGATCTCACCATGCGTATTTTTTAGAATAATTTTGAACAACTGAGTTTTGTTGTGGAGCCTTCACAGGACCTGTTGGGCTTTGATAAAATCGGCTGTATTGAAACTAGAAATCATTTAGCCACCAGCTTTCACTATTGACAACGGAGAGCATGTTGCGCACATTGCCCAAGAAACGACAAACTCACATTTTCATCTCATCGCGTACACATAAACGACGTCGATAAAATGTCGATATTCGTGTCGTCCGCTAACCCACGTGTATGTTGTGCGATCAGTGTACGGAGGAATTCGGCGTGGCCTTGTACTTTTACTAACTCAAGCAGTGCTTGTTTTTCCAACTTTAAATTTAAGATGGTGAGTTGTTTATTAGAAATGCTCTAATGTTATGTACATGTCAGATACGTCGAATTACTGTTCTATTGAACTCTGTATAATTGTACTTATAATATGAAAATTGCTGCGTCAAACGCATATTCATTGAATGACTTAATGTTGGCGCCAATATACCATTGAAGAAGTTTGATGAAACTGGAGCCGTTCGATTGTATCGACTAGTTTGACCTTATCAGAAACGTCAGAAGGGAGTCGACAAGAGGAAGGTGCTAGCACAGAGCTGTATGAGGCCCTTGTTCGTTTTGACTCGCTGTTGTCATAGTCTTAATTGTATAACTATAAATAAAGTGTAAAGACGAACTGATTTCAAATAAAAGAACTATGTAGTATATATTCTTATTTTTATTCTATCAGTAAATGATTAGCTATTATTAAATTGCGAATCGGGTTAGAAAAGAATGCCTGAAATAATACGTTTTTCTGTCTGTTTAATAAAAACTGTTTACTTAAGCTAAACCCTTTCTTTGTACTATAGACATTATGTCCAGAGTAACCCTTTAATAATCATTAGCTCAAACTAATTTGTCACTGCCACAAATCTGCGGAGGTTAACGCTGTTTAATCAAACTAAATAAAACACTTCGATCATCGTAGGGTTTCGTACCAGTGCAGCCTCCACAGTACGAAGGGACTGGATTGATAAAGAAAATCTCACTAAATCGTGACAAACACGTCAAAGGAACAATTCGCATGCTTACCCCGGCCGAAATGCGCGGACAGGAATGCACTTTTTTATTTGATAATGTAAGCTAACAGCATACAACAAACTTTTTCTTAATGTTAAATTAAATAATATATGATGTTATTTTTACTGTTATAACTTCTAAACAATGTCTTTTTCACGTATTTGCAGTTGGCGTTACAAAAATATTTTCTACCTGGAACAATAGTAACACTGCCAATTACTCCATTGTGAATTTCGCTTCCAAGTTCGCTAATTATAAAAAAAAAACTAATAAAAAAATGATCATATAAAACAGATATATTGAACAGAATACGTTTAGAAAAAGTTGAAAAAAGTAAAAAAAAAATTAAAAACATATGATCTGCTTTTTCAATATAGAGATTGTCATTTATAGGATCCTACAGAGTCTATGGATTATAAATGTGTAAAGTACACGTTTCTATCAAGCTTATTTCCTTTTTTTTTTTTTTTAACACAGGTCCGAGCGACTGACGAAGAAAAAGACTTTATGTCGATTGGTATGACAATGCAGTTCTTCTACAGTGGCAATGAGATCACCGGATATCGAGCGAGTAACGTGAGTTGAGTTTTTTTTGTTAATAGGAAAAAAACTACGTAAAATTAAGCGGAATATATAAGTATGTAATGCGGTAATATCAGGCATTGCGCAAAACTATTTTTACCGTATACTGATAAAACGTTTCGTCTCGATCGGATGCAAAGCAATGCTCTGTGAAGTCAGTTTACGTCAGTCCAATAATAACTGGGTCCCCTTAATAATAACTGATTCCCCTTAGTACGTAATATTCAGTCTACTTTGTACATGCAGTCACACATGTTATATGATTAAATAGTTCAAATCTTAATAAACATGATGTTAAGTATCCATTTTTAGCAGTCATTGGCTCTAGTAGAGCATAGATACTATATTTACATATGTATCGCACGTAGGAAGCTGTCTAAAAATATTTGAATTAATAGCTTCCTAGATCTTATCGAGATTTTCATTATATCTGCTGTGACCAGTCGTCAATAGGAGTACCTGTATGATATTGGTGTGGTGCTAACGAATGAAGTGGTGACGTATTTTCTGTACTATTATAGCTACAACTAGTGGACGTTGCCGACTACACCGCGTTTGTGTGTAGAGTCCCCCCTGCAGCGACTGCTGAGGAAGATGCTAGCTTAGACGATGAAGCGAGATGGACAGGCCTTGAAGTCACCGTTGATCTAACACTGGAGAGAGTGCGGGTTAGCGCGAAATCTCTTCGAGAACTCTTCACAAATCCAGAGACTGGTGAAGTTGAGCCCTGTACTATCAAACCCGGTGATCGCTGTCTCATACAGATCTCAACGAAATACTGGCTACGGGTTCGTATTTGTACTGTTGCTATTAATAGTTCCAATAATGTTCCGACTGGTCTTTAGCTTTCCAACTCAAAATTTTATTTCATCTCGAAATTCATTCCGTATGAAAAAAAAAATATATATATATATATATATATGCTTTTTCACATAAGTAATTCTATATGGCTCTAGCTCTTTTGTCCGAAGAGCCGTTCACACGTTCGCTTCACGCAATCAATCACTTTTCATCACGCATGTATCGAATCATTTTGAACTCACCGATAATACTATACGTAGCTACCATAGTCAAAACGTGCAATAGCTTGAAAGCCTTCGTTTATCTTTCAGAGAAAAATGAAACTAGTGTTTTCAGGGGATAAGCTCAACCTGTGAGCGGTAGCAATATTTGCATGAATCTCAAATATAGTGAAAAAGTTCGACTATTGCAAAAGAGATATAGTGACATAAAAGGAATTCAGGCAATTTTGCGCTCGCTAGCTTTACTTGTAGAAGAAGCGTATACCTAACACAAGCGTTTCCGTTGCCAAGAGAAACCAAAAAAAATGTTGTTATCTGTTTTCCTGTTGGAATATGTATTATTCCGTTACATGCCAATGCAGCGAATGCGTTAAAAACGTGTTTCAGATGATGACTCTGGACGAAAAAATGGAGTACACAATTGTAAGTTTTCTCCCCTTTGATTCAACGGTCTCGAAGGGTCATGCTTCAGCGGAAAAGCAGGCAACCTTGCATAATTCGCTAGAGCAACAGAAAAATAAAGTAGATAGTGAGGACCAGTCATTGCCAAAGGTGGATGCGCCCTCTACGTCCGCGCCGTTTTCGGATGCACCATCTGATCTTTCACCCCAATGCAACCCACAACCTGAAACAAGACAAAAAGCACGAGTCGCCAAGCTACATGATAATTTGGATAGCAATCGTTGGAGGTTCACTAAACCTGTTCGAGGCCACGCATGGGTAAGCGATCAGACCGAATACAGTTCAAGCTATCGCGACTCCAACGTGCTGGAGCATGATCATCACTGCCAGTGCCGCCGAGGTGTGAGTGGTCCGCAGGTTGCACGAATTTGTGGTCCGGGCTGTTGTGTAGATGAGATGCTCGACCGTCAACCCGTCTCCTTTCATCATCAAGCACAATCACTATCTACTTATAATCTGTCGGCGTTCCACCATCAGGAACGATCAGTTTCCAGCTGTGGTAGAGAAGCCCGCAACCGAAGATGTGTTATCAATGGTTTAAAAGTAGACGAAAGCACCCCACCCCTTTCTTCACGCAGACTTCATACGACTTCATCGCAAGACGTGGACGAAAATGATGACAGCGACGATGACGATGAAATTGAAGAGTATTGTCCTGTACAGGACAAAATGGTTGGCGCATGCGCCGCTGCCGGAGCCATGCCCTATATAGGAGTAAATTCATGTAGCTTTGTTGCACCAATATTTTCGTGCCTTCGCATGCCTGGAAATTACACGGCGACCCTGGACACGATGGAGGCTCATATGAGCGCAACAGGCGCATGCGACCATCGTTCGATAGGCGACTACCCAAGCGCAGCTGGGCCTCATTCGCAGCCAGGCTCTGATCAATGCCAGTAAATTCTTAACAGACCTCAGTAGCACCGACCACCCTTGACAAAGTAAACATGTTTTCCAACATGCCACTGCAGCCGTACTTCGCCCAGTGGCCGGAGCTACCCCCTATACCTGGCAGTTCCGTAGGTTCAGTTATATTGTCGGATGCAACAACAATGATTCATATGTGACGTTTATTAGTAAGTACACGACGAGGACAAACCTTATCCAGAATTTTCTGGGGAATGGCTGGTTCGGAAAAGTCGACACATTTAAAATCCATGCTTCCAGCGAGCCTTCGTGATCTCCTTGATAATACGTCTTTGTTGAATGCACTGTAAGTTTGAAGTGCGAGTACAGCGCCAAGTGAAATAGTCGCCAATAAAGCGGATAGCAAGGGCCGGCTACGAATCATTTCTGTAAAGATCACATAACAGAACAAACGCGAAGTTCCATTTGAGGGATTAACGGGACTAAATCATCAGACAACTCTGTTCAACACCTATTCATAACAACCATTTACATCTCAACACATGAAGTAAATAAAAATATTCCAACACTGTTTGCATCCTATTTTGGTTGCACAAACAAGTTTCAATATGAAAGCTTTTGATAGAAAAAAAAGCATACAATTGTTGATTCGATACACTGTTTTTATATGTATATACAGGTGGACCGTGTGCATCTAATAACCCAACATCTGACGTTATAGTTACCTAATGGTAATCTATAAACAATGTTACTTGGGGACTGGAAGTATGTACTGCCGACGATGAATATTATATATTCCTAAGATTCATTGACCTACAAATAACGTTACAGTGTTAGCAGTTCCGTAATCATTGAAATCACATTTCGTTATTTTAGTTACAGAACGTTTGAATAAACAGTAATGATTTGCAATGGTAACTATCATCATAATCGGGTTCATTTCGCGTAATGAGCATGTCGTAACTTCAGTATCATAAAATGATCAAACAAAACTGTCATTTAGTAGCGTGACACTAGCTTCAAAGTATGAGTCAAGAAGAACCACAATTGGCATTTAATTATCTTGGCGCATCACTCATGCATTCATCCGCCTTTTGTTAGATATCGATATCAGCTAGCTTTAACAAAATCTTACATGGCACACGCAAACGTATTTAGTCTTCTGATGGGAAGTACAGATTTTTAAAAGCCCAAACTCCGCACAATTTACTCACTAGGCAATCTAAGTACATACATGCATAGCTTAAATAACGTCTAGGGTTCTTTACGTTGTAGCAGTATACTTATTCAAGTGTTGTTGTTATTTTCAATATAATACATTGATTTTTGCCCCTAATTAACATACTTAGTGAGCACTCTTATATCTTTCAGTTCCTGGCTGCAGAGATTATTAGCAAAAATGCCACCGAAATATAGGGCGCGATTAGTGTAAGTGACGCTTGCGTTTCATCTAACCGTCTCTTAATATTTCTCTGTCGACCTCTAGCAATTGATCTCTGACCCAGCGACGACTGACGATATGGTAGCACCAGAAAAATATTACATCGTTTGTTCACTTCGGGCCAAACTATTGACTCGTACTTAGAGGCTTAACTAGTTTCGTCTGTTAGAAACATATGATTAAACATCTTCCTTTAAATGTATGTAAAACGCTACTGAAGGACACTATTTTGTAGCTATCATATTTGTTGTTACACCATTATACGCACACTGTGTCAATGAAGCACCGAGTAAAATCTCTTTCGGAACACTTGGCTTGTCAGCGGTTAATCTTGACACTACAGAGAGCTATATAAACATTTATCATTACTGACCTTATTGACTTTTCACTGCTTCTTGTGCTCTTATCATTTAGGAGAGTGCGGTGAGAGGTTAACATTTAACAATCACGTGTTACTCAATGGCAGCTACAGCTGCGCTCCAACGTTCCAATTTAGTTGCACTAGAAACTCAGTCACGTGCCAAAACTTCTAACCTGTATCGATTTAGCTCATTCCTGTGCTTTCAGCAAAGCAGCCTGTCGGTCCAAATGCATTCATTCATCAAGCAGAGAGCCAAGAAAAAAGTAGCCCAAATAGATCACTGTACATGTATTGTACACAGATTGTACCCAAGTATTAGAGAATCGACATATATATATATATATGTAAACCAAGAAGCAAAATAAGTTATCAGTGAGGGGCAAAAATGCTGCGCCAACTGGGAGAATTGAACCCCCGACCCCTGGTTTACAAGACCAGTGCTCTAACCTCTGAGCTAAGCTGGCGGCAGCGAATATGTCCGGTTAGGTTAAGGAAGATCCGCACATAGTACAAATTTTACAGTCAACCATTCTGGCACTAAAATGCATCGTTTCTAAAAGACAGTCGAGTGTTTGTCTATTTGTAAAATAAAGAACGTTATCACAACATATATTACATAAAATAATTATTCTGATTCACTAAAGACCTTTGTAACATATGCTGTCGCAGTAATAACTCGCATTTAGCGGATTACAGAATAAAAAAGTACGAGCAAACTTACTCAGTTAGTGAATTCGTTAATAAGTTGCTACTAACTTATGACACTCATATAACAATAGGACAAAAATAAGAATGAAAGATAATTACGGAAATATCAACCTCTACATATCCTGGAATAACGGCTAATATTGTTAATATCAAATACTGAAGAGCTCATCGTTCAGCCCAACGATTATTATTACAAACAGGTAAATGTTATGTTATTGCAAGAGTCATTACAATTTAAGCAATGTGGTCTTATAAAAGTTGTTGAAAACGTTGTCGTAATCAAACAATAAATTTAAGCTCATACTTAATAATCATTTCTATTTTGTAAGAGAATATAAGTTTGCTTCAATGATTTCATGGCAGCTGATTTTCTGCTCCAACTTTTAAGGTTAGACCTGAATATCGCAAGCGACGCAAGAACCTAGAGATAACAGACAAAGGATAATTGCAATTAGCAATAATCTCAAAGTCATATTAGGTGTTAAAAGTTTAGCGTAGTGGGTAATTCTAAGCGCACTTTTCACAGCTACCACATATCACTACGGATTCGCTATACAAGCCCCAGCATCTATTTCGCATTAAGCTGGTGGGTTCATTGTAGTTTTGACGCTTGTCGTGTCCGCCGTAAAAGAGAGAAGGGTAAAGAGATGGAAAGGGCTGGCAGGAAACTGCGTTATTATTTGACCACATCAGGTAAGAGCTTACACATTTAAGCTAATTTATGCGGGATCAATTGTGACTTACCTGTGTGGCTATGCAGGATAAAGATCGGCGATCGACCCTTTTTTCTGCTCTATATGGAAACGCTATTTTTGAGCCAGTGTAGCCACTCTGAGTCTTTTGCTTCCTTAAATAGGCAAATTATGGCTAGGATCCGAAACAAGCGGCTCTCAAACGTACGTTCGCTACATAATTAAAGGTCACGACTTTCTGAACAGTGAATACAGGTCTTTTTGGGTCTGAAGTTCCAATAGTAAATAGCATTTTGCAGCCTGAATAAAACGGTCCATTTCTGAGTGTTGGACGAATACTTCAACGTAACAGAGATTACAGACGTATGAAATCTCGAAAAGAAAAAAATCATGTGGCTTTTTTTTTGCCTCATGTGTGATTCTAGTTTTCTTTGTGTCAAATTTAATTTGAGAACAAATTCTCTTGGTAGATACGATATATATATATATATATATATGGAATCGCTATACTATCGCTAGATATATATATATATATATATATATATATCCACCGAGACTTCTACCTATATATAAAAACATTAAGCAACTTAGTGATATATATAGCATGATGAGGAGAGTAAATACGCAATTTATCCTCTAAATGTACAGGAAGCCCTTCTTTTTATTTACATCGATTTTGGTTTTATATTTATGCAGCATAAAGTGGTTGATCAAATACATGCTATACTCATCATTCAATCACAAATATAATAAAAATACATCTAAATATACCTGAAAAGTTTCCGGTGATATCATGCTATTATTACGATGATATTTCGCCATAGCTGCACCTTTGCTTTATATTTCAACATGTTGCTTCATTTTTGGTTATCATTTATTTACTTGGACTCCAATTTATTGTTAGTCCATAACAGCTTTGTCAATGTGTATGAATCTGTTCGCTCTCAAGCAGTTCAACTAATGACATGTTCAGGTAGTAACTTAATAAATACGCAATTTTTTTATAACAAAACTTTAACTGTTTAAACTATACTGGCGTATTCAACTAAGCGCGCAGACGTGAACCGTCACATGCCTTAACATGCACTGCACACAATTGAGCACATTTCTCATTTACAATTCAACAAAGCAACGATTAGAAAAAAAGAATTTTTTAACAAAAACGCAAAGGGGGAGCAATCTGCGTCTTCCCTATGGCAGATAAAACACCAATTAAAAACACAGTCACGTATTTACAAAAAGCAACGAATAGCATTGTGTATATATTATCCGCTGGTAGTTAAAATTATTATGAACAAAATAAATTCCACCGGTACGAAGAAATTTCCAGCAAAAATCAAACATTTGATGATTTGCGCGATATATGTAACTCTTCACATACAAAAAGCTGTACTCACGCACTTAAATTAGTTGATTCCTCTGCAAGCTAATCTATAGTATAAGTACGATACAAAATCTGTATAAAGTCTGTCCTGAAAACGCTTCGAACATTGCTCATTGCGCATGACAACGTTATATTTCCAGAGAACAATATACGTTCATAACCGGATAATGATATGACTAAATTTTGCAAAAAATGTAAGAAGCGTTTCTAGGTGTTTTCATCAGTCTTCGCAATTGTTGGCTTAGTTTCGCGTTCCAAAAGGAGACTTTTTACTGACTCCTTTGCTGGTTGCACCGTCTTTTTAGGCGTTAGAATTTGTTCATCATACCTCTCACTCTGAAAGCAAAACAAAAACATGAACAGTGGATAAGTTGTTTTCTTTTCAAAACTCGGAAGACAAAGCGCGGCGCCGAATAACGTTTTGTAGTTAATTAGTAGGCATAATCATTACTATTATTATTATAGATGCCGAAACTCATGCAATGGGACGAAGAAATTCAAACCTTAATTGCGATCATCGGTGGTTTGGTCTCGCTTTCCTCAGCAAGAATTTCAAACGCCGCTAAATCTTTCAGCGGGCTCTCCGATGATTTTCCCTCCGTTTTTTCATTTCGCGTATCGTTCGACTTCTCTGTAGCGTTTTGTGGTGATATCTGTGTCAGCATGTCATTCAGATTTTTCTAAAACAGAAAAGATTTATGATCACACAAAGATCGTATTTGCATAATGACATAATACTTCGTGCATAAACAGTTTATTGTAAAAGTGAAAGTACTTGACCTCAATTGGATTTAAAACGTCTTCGTTGTTGTTTGTAACTGCTCTGTTACAACGTGTAAGAATTCGTCTGGACATGTTCGATACTTCACTACGCACCTCCTCAAGCTGTTGAGCTTGTGATACAGCTTTCGAGATTTCAGTTTGCTTATTCGCTGATTCTACGTTACATCGCATTCGTGGGATCGTCCTAGCACTAAAAGCAACGCTTCTCAACGGTCCAATTTGGCCAATTCTTCTTGGCGCTGGCATTGAGAATTTCGCATTCCTACGGACAATCGAAGGTGGTACTCTTATAATGTTTGGTCTGATTCCAAAGCCCGGTCTCGGTACTACTCGAGCTAGCAGACTGGGATGACTTGGAACTGTACTTGTTACCAAAGGTGCGGCAAGCGACTCCGGTGCTGTTAGAGCTTCCGTTGCGTTTGATGTAGTTGGAACGCTTGAAGCAACCGCTGGCATCGCCCTACGTGCCATTACTGAAGTAGTTGTTACGGTTTCAATTGCTACTGGTACTGTTTTAGCTGTTGTGCGTACGTGTGAGGTGGACGTCCCCTTCGGCGCTTTCGTTCTCGGCACTTTTCCTGTTTTGGCAGACTTTTTCGCCTTCTTCAGTTCTGGTAGACCCGGCTCATAAGCAGGAGGTTCGGGCAGCAACTCTTCAGGTTCTAGATCTGGAATGGGGTCTACGTCAGGGCTTCCGTCAAGAGCACGTCTCTTCGCCTGACGTTTAGCGTGTCTAGCTGCTCTTGCTGATATTGTTGGTTTCGAAGACTTTGGTGGCGATGGCGGTGGAGGCGGAGGTGAGGGTGAAGGTGATGGAGGCGGAGGCGGCGGTGGAAGTGGTGGTTTTTTGATGAGGTGAGGAAATGGTCTTTTTAGTAGCCCAACGCCATTTCGAATGTAACGGCCCAACGGGAATCTATCTGAGTGTCCTATGGAGATATTCTGTTTGACTGGTTTTCGAATCAACGTTCCGGGAGCGGGTACTCCCCGTAATGTTTGTTTTCGACGACCACTGCCAACAGGGAGATTTGGCGGGGCGGATAGATTCAAAGGCCGATTAGTGAAATCCTTTTCAGTCGATGTAGATGTCATTGGAACTTCGTCTACAATTTCTTCTTTGACAGGTACTCCATATTTCGTCGTATTTCCTGTCGTTTCTGATGCAAGTTCGTCATCTAACTTTGATGTGTACATCTGCAAGGAGATATGAAGGCATAATATGAAAGCTAAATTTTCATATCTTGAAGACGGTAATTCAACAAAATGCCATAAATATTACTGTATATATTGCCCATACAATAGTTATCTGTGGAGGATCAATAAAGCTTCAGTTACATACCCAAATATATATATACATAATAATAACCATAATCTTAGCCGAATGCTATGGTATCCCTTTTAAAAGCTGTTAAGATACATAGCGATAAATCGAAAACGTCGTTATATAAAAGATTACCCTCCAATCACTAGCAGTGATGAAAGCGAAATTCTTCGGTCTTGGCAGTTTTGGACAGCAACGTAGCTCCCACGCTTTACGAGCCTCCATAGGTTGGGCACCATTACGTGCCTCATCATCTCGAGTTATTTGTACAGGCCTTGACGTTCGCATAAGGGCCAATCCGGAACGAAGAAGTTCCTCTAATTGATCCAGGTCTACGTTATGGTCACTCTAAAATAAAAGATGCATATAGCTGGATTAGACAAGTCTGCTTGTACTTTGACGAGCATTTTTAGGTCCGACTTTATAGGAAACATTTGTCACTAGTAACTTTAATTGTAAAAATAATAGTACGATACGTAACACATTGAATATATCGTGAGTCGCCCACACGTACGAGTCAACATAAGACTGTTTGCAATGTGTTTAGAAATCGTGCTTTATCCACTTACCTTAAGTAGCTCGATGAGCTCATCAGCTAGAGGCATTAAATACTTCATTCTCTCCCGATAGTTAAGCCTTTGCAACCGTCGGAGAGCTTCAGGCATACCAATTGAATCCTCTTTCACGGTATCAGGGTCCACAAGATCCTTTGATGGGGGACCAACACAACTGGCAACCCTGTGTATATGTTTGCACATCTTGTCCAGAAGCATATACGCCTTACAAGTGCACCCGTACCTATAAAAAATATCCAGTATGCAAATCGAAACACTTTCTTCCGACCCTATCTCCACAACGTCGTTTAATTTTTTTCTATTCTAAACAAGTCCTCGTAGTCACCTCTTTTTAGGCTTAGCACGAAGCACTTACCCTTATTAGAAGTCTAAGCGGAATGGGTTTTGGTAGATTTATATGGACTTCTTCAACAGACCTATGAAAGCTGCGTGGCAATAATACAAACGGCCATTTAACTTCACACTTTATTACTTAATACATAAATGTCTGGTAATCTTTTTTGCCAGCAATAAGGCTTGGCTAACCCCCGGAGTTATGAAATATATGCCAAAACTGTACCGTAATATTTAGGATGCCCTATGGTTATGTGTTCAATATATACAAAATTAAATACAATTATTTATTTGTTTGAGGGGCTAAACGAGTAATACTATTGCTAATGTTCTCAAAAGTGCGAATTAATTGTAAGCAAAATAGAGCTAAATAACATAAGCGACGATTAAATTAAATTTATATAAGATGATGAATGTCTTCCCGAGAAACCTACCTGTGTACGCAGACCTGGCACCGTTCACAGATCAGCTCACATTTCTCATGCGCAGCCTTTCTGGGAAATACAACATGGGTGATTTCACCTCCACGCGCACGAACACCTGGGGCCGCTTCTTTTTTTTTTCGAGGATATACTCGAGACAAAACGTAGTAGCATCCCGAATTTTTCTCTAGCATGACATCCTGAGCCAACACCTATATATCGTGTTATGTCAAATACGTCATAAAAGATTGTATTATATCTATAAAATTGTTTTGCTTAATCCAGTGTAGTTCATTATAACGCACTGACACAAGTGTACGACAGAAGGTCTCACAGTCGGAAAGCGTTCCAATCAAAAGACCTGAAACATGAATGATCAAGGTATGAACCTTGACACATCTATTGTACTGACGTGTTTTTCGTGCATTATACACACTTACGCAACTATCTAAGATCGAATGATAAACAATCCATATGCAACTCACCACCCGATTATCGTGCTGATTGCATCCGTGATATTTATTATCAACATCTTCTTCGTCGTCCTGCTCCTCGTTGTCGTCCTCTTGCTCCGAATTTTGCGTATCTCCTTCGCCATAGTCAGTCGGTCGTCGCTTATGACGGCCTTGTTGCAGCCTTTCTGTCCTTATCCGAGTGCCGTCGTCGTCTGCTTCGGCTAGACCATCTTTGGCGTCGTCCGTTTCGTCCAGTGGTTCCTCAGCGGACATCTCCTCATCGCTCCGAAGCTCCTCTTCTTCACCATCGTCGACATCCCTATAATGGATTTCGTCTCCGTCACCCCGACCACCGTCTCGCATCGCTTTTCGTTGAAATCTCCGTTTCTGCCCAATTGTACTTTGTCTATCAAGTCCGTCACGAATCATTTTTGCCAGCGCTACCCGTATCTGGTCTATATTGCCGTACTCATAATGATGAATCTATTCATAGCCGACAATACACGACAATGTTAGTAGGTGAGACGGTTGGAAACATATTGATGCATGAGAAAAGCAGTTAAAACAATTAAAAAAGCAGTCAAGTATAAAAACATTAAAAACAATTTGATGTTTACTGAGATCTAATTGTCCGAATTATAAACACACAGATAAAACTATATTTATATATGTTTATATTTATAGACATATTTGAAATTTTGCTTTCAGAAATTCATTTAAAATTTCGATTCAACAATCTGACTGTAAAAACTTACCTTCACGTCTATATCCTTAGGTTTTCCATCAAATTTCTTGAATACGTTGAATATCTGCTGTTGCGTTAAACAATTTAACCGAGTAAGGGGTCCCCCAAGGTAAAGCTTTGCACCTTGTGCGATTAGAGAATTTACTTTATGACCCTTGTCAATCATTTCTTGCATCCATTGCCGTTGTTCGGGTGTAAACCTGTAGAAAGCAAAGCGTGGTTCAATGTGAAGTGTCGTACGCATCATATAGAGCGGCAACATTGGACTTTATAAGCCTACTTAACATCATCTAAGCGTACCTTAATACCGGCTTGAGCAGGCTTTGCGTTGTGGCTATAACATTAAATTGAATGAACATTAATCTGCCCTCGAAATGGAAATTGTTTTGCAAGTCTGTCTACGAAATATGTTAGTAATTATGAAATATATATTATTCCAGTGACAAGTTCCCCATCATTTGACAATCTTAAAAAGATATTAAAAATGTTTACGTCCGTTAGTACCGTTAAGCACTCCTTTAAACGGCTGACTTCTTGCATGCGACAAAGTGGATCCGCGCTTCGTTTTGAAGCTAGACTATTCCACGTTTCGCTAAGCTTGTTAGGCAGATAGATTATTACAAAATTACTACGGGGACTTTTGGACAACGATTCGCCTTGCACTGCAGAACATACCGAAGATCAATAATGCTAGGTGTGTGTCCAATGTGGGTGCGCCAATAGGTGACTGTGATACGGCCACTGGTTTCACCGACAATCATTGTTGCGGGACACTCCACACCGACTCTTCGTAGGCGGGCACCCTCTTTTTCGGCATGAGTGCTTCCTGTTCGACAACAATCATACCATCCCTGCCGACAAAAAGAAGCAAATCATCAGAAAGGTACTTTTTAACTCTTACAAAGCCACGACTGCTAGAGGCAGGTAGTGCATTCAAGTCCACCGTTAGATATGTTTACTAAGCTTTATTTACAAGCTTTTTGGTTATTCGGTCTTTTTTTTTGACAAGAGTAAAGCTTCAACATGTTTACCTTTACGCCCTTATTTCCGTAGGGCTTCCGGCGACAGCGAAACGATGACAGTGTTTCTTGTTCCGTGCGTAGCTTCCACGTTCGAAAATCGTCAGCAGTCTCAAATTCGTGTCTAATAAAATTATACAAGATCAAAAAAGTAATGTATGTATCATAATAATGATAATAATTTCAATAATAGACAGAAGACAAACGTAGCTTAAAAATTTCACTGAGCAGTCGATTATTATGTAATTCAGTTTTGCTTTTTCCTTCTACTCACTCTGTACATTCAATACGGGTATCATGTTCGTCAACGATATGTCGTACAAGAGCTGAATGGGTGCCCTGATCTTCGCGGCAGAGAGGACAAAGTTTCTCTGCTACCCTGGCATATTTGCATCGCTTACCCCGGACGTGCATTTGCATGTGAAGGACGACGCTGGCACGCTGGGTGTACATTCGGTCACACGATTCTACAGGGCAATGATACACTACAAGGAGAAGGAAACAGAATATAGGAAAACATGGCTGAAGATATCGCGCAACTGCATTGTACGCTTGGATGCAGCTCCTTAATCAACCACATTTGGAATGGCTGACCGATTAGCAGTAGCTAAAAGAAGAACCCGAGGACGCTAATCCGGCGTTAACATGAAATGGGTTCTTCAACAGAAAGCACTGCGACTAAATAAGCATTCATGTAAATCTTAATGATTTTTCTTTATAAAAAAACGCAATTGTATTATGCAAACGTATGAACTCAAAATGTAATATCTAAATATTAAGAGTTTTGAATTCCAAAGCACTAAAGCCTTTAAACTTCAAAATCTTGAGATCGATGTGCCGATTAGAAAGAGTGTCTAACAAGGGTACTGTCGTACATGACGTTGCGTGTACTTCGGGAATATTGCACCACATATTGTGTCGATGCCGTAAAACTAGATAAGTGAAAACCCAGTATCGGATAAAAGACAGAGTGAAGCCCATGCAAAACGTGTATGTCGGTTTGTTTTTCGCTCCCTTCAGGGTTTTATTGAGCACTACTGTCGTGTCATAAATATCTCAATCGATCTCTGTCATTTATCTCTCCCAGGTGCTAATGAATTCCAAATAGGTAGGGGTAGGGAGAAGTTTGAACGTCTCAGGTATACTACTAATAGCGATTTAACTCTAGAAGATACACGTGTCTTGTTGACAATGGGTAATGCAATGCCCTTTAAAAACGCAGGCTTGAATTGCGTTGGAAAAAGGTGTTGGAAAAAACGGATGGATCTTTCATTCCAACCAACTTACAAAGTTTTAAGTGTATTCGAATTGCCAAAATCACAACCATCACTTGTTGTACCCTATCCGCGACATTATTTGCGCAAATTCGGCTTTTTGAAGGCAGTATTACCTTTAGGTTCACCGAACTCTAGGACTGTTTTGCTTTGTGTCGGAATTTATAAGGCAGTGTCCACAGCGGAACTCTATGACCTCTGTCATATTCATGTTGATCAATAGTCCAGTCTTTTTCATTCTTAGTAAGGTATTATTCCAGTTTACTTATAGATGCTCCCACGTTATAAGCAAGTATTTAATACTTTTGTCTACCATTGTAACATGTCAGCCGCCTTGTTTGATTCTAGTTGTTCCAGAGACAGCAAAACCTCAATCACAGAGAAGTCAATCCCTAGTGCAAAGACGTTGTTGATCCTGCATACCATCGTGTGAAGGCATCATTTATGGAATGGTGCCGGTCGCCGAGTACGTACTTCTGAAGTATTCTATTAGAACTGTAAAGTTAATAGGGCACGTAGCCAACCTCCCATTCCTTTCGCTTACTGTTTGTCTTACTAACTTGTCTTTTTGTAACGCAAAGCATTGCCGACGGGTTGACTCAATTCAAACTTGTTAATGCAAACTTTGCAAAAAGTCACAGAACCGTCTCACAGCCAAGTTACACTTAGCCAATTCCCGTGTCTGGAGGCGCAAAGTAACAGCGGCTAGAAACATACGTAAACGCAATAAGTTCTAATATGTGACTTGCATCTTACCTATTTTTCCGTTAACCTCGACGCCCTTTGCTGTTCGAGCGATTTCGGCGCAATTTTCCGCTGTGATTTTCACTCTGAAGCAACGACAAGCAAAGACATAGAGATTTAATATAACAATTCGCAATTGGTAACCATGAAACGCATAAGACTATTCGCTAACGAGTGGATTGAATAATAAAATAGAAATTGATTCATATATAATCACAAAACTAATAACAGTTTTTTATAAAATTTCTTTCTGAATGTATTTAGCATTGTATCGACAATTATGCATTAATACTAAACACTCGAATAATTGCTATAGCGGATGCTTCATATTTGGTACAGCAGTGCAGTGTTGCAGATTGGACGTCTACTATTTGAAAATAATGTATTACAGAACGATGTATTGCTATAGATATTAACGAAACGTATTGAAATATCTGATTTACATACTCTTTCATTTCGTTCTTCTCCGCGTCCCACATCTTAATAAAGGTATCAAACTCCTCAAGTACAGGATCTTTTGTCACATAGCGAGGACCCAGCGTAATACTGGCCACCTGTCGGATAGAAATACCAAGAACATATATGGTATTATATTGCAACAAAAAAACATCGAAACTTTTATTCTCAGTCGACGTTTTTAATTCCTGTTATATTCAAAAACCTTGGCTGCAAGTTGCCATTTGAAAAAAAAACGGTAAAAAACGGTCGTTGTAATTTCGGCATGCACCTGTTCAAACGTTGGCGGAGGTAAGTGGTGTGGATATGGAGGATATGGCATCATAGGTCGTAATTCCGGCATCACTGGTTCTGGGAAATGATTGTGCATGTATCGCCTGAAGCACAAAGTTGCAATTCTACATAAGTACAATAACTTCCGATCTTCGAAAGGATTCAATGCGCCTATGTTGCTCTGTTTCATTATTGGTAATCACCTCCTCGTATTCAATTGTAGTTACCTTCTTATGAACGTTCCATCATCTTTAAGAGTAGCCATTGCTTTGCAAGGGCTCGGTTTCTTCTTGTAGTGACTACAGATGTATTGCCGATCCCCAGGCTTCTGTCGACGCATATAAAATGGACCGACTCCGCGGACCATACCTACTCCATCCACTAAATACAATAATATGGGGGAAAAGTCATAATTAAAAATCATAGTGTAAACACTTCAGTGTGGCATTCTTTTCTTGATCACCGATAACCCACCATGTGGAAATTTATGGTTAGTTTCAAACCGCTTCCAGAGGCACCTTTCTTGATTTAAAATGCTTACCTTGTTCAACTTGGTATGGGCCAAAAGCATCACACCACCAATTAGTACTTTTGTTAGAACCTCCTGATGTCCAACGTTGGGCCGGGTAAAAGTACGCGGTGAGGACTTGAGGCTCTTCTGGGGGCGGTACCTGAAGCGCAACTGAATTTGGTGAATGAGCAACGTGATTATGTAACATGGCCAATGGTTCCGATAACGAAGAAGTAGCGGACGAAGTATTGGCCTGAAGGCCCGACCCGCCACTCGGCGCAGCCGGCGCCGGCAAAGAAACCCCTCCAACAACAGAGGAAGTCGACATTCCTCCGACTGGGCCAGATGCCATGGATTCGGGTCCAGGACCTGTTGGCAGGCTCAGAGCAGCACAGTTGGTGGCGCCATGAGAAATAGGGAGTCCTCCGACAGCAGACAACGACGCACTGCTCTGAAGCGTCACAGGAGCTCCACTTTGAACAGCGAGTGAATGTGTTGGAGTAGGGGGCGGTCCCGGTGTCGGCATATCACTAGGGAATAGGGAGCCTAGTGGCCAAAATGGTGAAAATGACGAAGACATGTTTGGTGCTTAAGTTGCTAAAAGGAGGCAAAAGAACAAACAATTAAACACAACAATTATATAAATACTTGTGCAATTTAGCAGCAAAATTAGTTTGTCTAAATCCTCATTTGTAGGTTCACAAACGGAAGATTCACATAGTTTTAGGAAATATCTTGTTAAATGTAGCTTACAGTGCTGGTAATAATTATTCCGTATATTTTTAATAGAATAACCAAAGGCACTCTCAAGGGCATAGTAAAATTCGTGCACGCAAGCTAATTTAATCTTTATTTACAAGACACTCCTCAAGTCGACTGAACGTAGTGGCTCAAAGGTTTTGTGCCCTTTA
This sequence comes from Varroa destructor, assembly GCF_002443255.2. NCBI lineage: Eukaryota > Metazoa > Arthropoda > Arachnida > Mesostigmata > Varroidae > Varroa > Varroa destructor. The sequence continues at coordinate 26,585,512 of NW_019211455.1, read as the reverse complement.
GTTTGTCCCATTCGAGTAAGTTTCATAGAGTAATGCTTTTTCGAGTAGACTAGATTCCTATTTCTTAACATGGTTCTTATTCTGAAACGTAAACACAACACACTTCTGAATAACGAAAAACTTTCATTTAAAAAATAATTAACAGTATCAAATCAACGGTTTTAAGCAGTAGCTTATGCACGCTTAGCCACTTACTACCGCCAGCGCCAGATTTGTTAATGGGCTTGAAATACGCTGTTATCTGTTTGTAACGTCGTTGGGGAAATTATTGATAAAAATCTGCTTCCAAATCTGTGTCATCGGCATCTAATTGTGCATTTCTGACTATATATTATAAGATTTCAGCACTCTCTTGGGCACCCATCCAAAATAAGCCAACATGACGTGGCGTCAACACAAAACTCATTCAGCCATATGAGGAACCACCGCTTAAAGTAAAAATGTACCAAAATAACGTAAAAAAGGTTTTCCATTTTTGAATAAAATATATACAAACGAAAGACGATAAATAAAATCCAAAGGAGAATATTTAAAATCCCTTTTCTTGGGCAATCCTCGGCCCGGAGTGCCTCATAGCTTAAAGTTTCTTTCGACAGAACTACGACACCCATGAGTTGCACGCAGATGGCCTGTTATCTGACCCACTCAACTTATTGTACATTCTTTCAAGGTTTAAACGCTTGATTTATGTACAGCTGATATCAGTTTCGCTAGTACTGGCTACTACACAAAGGAAAACCTTTGTATTAAAAAGGACAGCTTTTCTTAGGAGAATAAACTCAAGCAGATCGACAGTATTGTCCAAGTTAATTTTCACTTATTTCCTTCGTAATGAATTTGGATTAGTGTTTTTTTGGTTTCTTTTTGAGGTTTTTATGACTATTTTTTATAAACTTTCTTTTACAGTTGGTTGATATACTTTTTAGCTGAGATATATGGTCCCAAACCAAGTCAAATTTTCTGAATGTATACAATGTCTGTCGAGTTCATCTCCATCCGCAAATACATAAATCGACACTACTTGCTTGGTTATGCAGATAGACCCTTTTTTTTATCTTGATAAACAATTCCTATACAATTTGAGATGTGCCTAATAAGTGGCGATTATTAGAAAAAAATGCTAGTATGCAAGCATAAACCAAGAGTAGTAGCATTAAGAGTCGAAAATCGAACATTGGAACTCCAATGTATTTTGCTTCTGACTAATATTGCGACAAATTATTTTTACATTTCTACTTTTTTGGTTTATGAACCTAATCGTGAAGCCGAAGTTCTTATAGTACGTTACAGAGTAGCCACCCCGCGTCTTCTGGTTTCACTCTCACCGCGCGTTTTCCACTGCCTCGCTCATTTACTTATCTGACATATTGCACAAATGCTTAGCAGACATACACACACTGCTCCGAGTACAAGCACTCCACGCGCGAACAAAACACCTAGTACAAATATAGCAACACCAAATAGCCACGTAACATGGAGATTAGGGAATTTTCATTAATTGTGCCTATAGGAACATCGTTTTAGCTGCAACTACCACAAACGGTGCCATCGATTAAATTACTGTGCCCACAACAACAATAACCACAACAGTCTGATAACTTCTATGACTGTTGTTTGTTGTGGCTGGCTCCTTTCTATGATTGCGGATCCGATCCACGATCGTTCCGTAATGATCAATAATAACCCATAGCCTGGTTGACGACTGCCTGACAGTGTTGTCGATGGATACGATTGTTTGGCCGCCTGCGCCCATGAACTCCTTCCTACCGCTTCTCAAACATCAATATCACATAGCACTCTGCTATAATTGCTCTCTGTCAATAGTCAGCAGACGAAACCCATAAATACTAAATAAAGACTGCGAGAATAAGCGCGTAGACTAAAACATGAGAATAAATCAAGAAATGATTAGCACATACATGTAAATAAACAAAGCTATTTTTTTAGACTGAAAAAACAGCAATTCACAGCGAAGATAAACATTATGATTTACTTAAGTATGACAATTTGAACCTTAATTTATAACCATCGGTCGATAATAGAAGGAACAACCAATGCGAGAACGGAAAAAGAATCCTAAACAGGAATCAGTTTTTTGTTGCTGTGTCTGATTTGCTGGCTGTCGGCAGGTATTTTTCAACCCAGCTGACGTTATATTTGACTACGGGTGGTTGTTCGCGGTTCATTGAGTTGATTTGAGGTCAAATAGTTCTTGTTTTATTTGTGACTGCTGTACACTTCTACTTTGACAAGACTTGGACTGATTTTAGAGATGGCCGACAACAGGCCCAAACCTAAGTACGGCTTCAATTTTTAGTACAAATATGATGCTGCAATGAAATATAACGTATGTATTACTGTCTTACATAGTTTTTGGATATTGTGACGAATTAATGACATCGACGTCAAACAGGTTGCTATTCTAGTGATATGAAAAGTTGCAAGCTCTATAAAAACATTTACCTTTACCGTAAGTCTTTGGAGACATCCGGAAATACAAACAAATTACAAATAAAATTTTAACACTGTGTAGTCTAGATATACAACATAAAGGGTACTTTTTTAAAAAGGAACATGTGGCGCCCATTGTCGTGTATAAGCAAGGTTATAGAAACTGTCCATCCTAAGAAAAAATATTTTCAGTTTCAGTGTTGTTACTTGATTTCATAGTCCTGGTTTTTCGTATTTCCGGGCCGTCTAGCATGTAAGATGTGAATGTTCGGAATTTTGGATTTTTTTTTTGGAACATATTGTGCTCAAGTGGGATAAAAAGTGTCTCTTTCCAAAATCATTTGAAGTGAGTTTAACATTTTCACAAGAATAGTCTACCTTTAACGGTGCTTTTAAACGTACTCCACCAAACAAAGCCACAGTTACTTGACCGAAGGCGAGTCGCTCACAGCTTGTAAAGCTTAGTTTTACAAGCGCATGATTTTAATAAGTGTTTTTGTCTTGTGCGATTATTAGTGGCTCGACAAAGCTTGCTGTTACAGAGGGAGCAACGGTGGTACGCGAGTGTGTTCTCGCTGGAGAAGTGTCCTTTGGTAAGCTAAAAAAAACTATTTTTATGACAGTGAGACATTTATTCCTTGTTGTACAAGCTTCCATGCAAGGTAGTGCTTTTATGGGATTCAATATGATTGCAGGCACTCGTACGGTGGTTCACCCCACAGCACAGATTCTTGCCGAGAAAGGCCCGATCATCATTGGAGAGGGTAATTTGATTGAGGAAAAGGTGAAAATAGTAAATAAGTAAGCAATCAAGAAAAAGTCGTGGTTCGCTTTAAAAATCCGTCTGCACCATAGAACTTATATATATATATATATATAATAAGTGAAGTTCAAAAATGTTTTTCATACGAAGCTCTAACATTTCGCACGTTAATAATCATCACCTATATTACAGCTCTGAGGAGCCGCTGATCATTGGCAATCACAATGTTTTTGAAGTTGGAGCAGGTTAGTCATGTACAAAAATATTATTGTCGGGTACAATGAGCAATATGGACCTATAGTATTATTATGATTATTATGGGAATCATAGAAACGAAACTTATTTAAACATTGCGAAACAAAATCGGTGCTCAAAGAAATAGTTAAATAATACAACAAAGTAGTATCGTTATCGTAAAACAGTTGATTCCATATGGCTTGCATAGTTATGTGAAAAACGTTTATAAGTACACAAACGCGTAACGCTACCAAACCGCACGAATTTTGTACGACAATGTTTGCAGTAGTTCAAGCGCGATCCGTGGGTGACCACAACACATTCGAATGCCTCTCACTAGTTGGTCCGAGAGTCGCCGTAGGAAATGGATGCACCGTGGGAGCTGGCTGTCACATTAGTACGGAAGAAACTCTTGGAGACGACATAGTTGTTTACGGTGCCAATTGCGATCGGAAGCGAGCTTTTGATGTTAACAAGGTACATGGCCGTCCCAGCGTACAGGATTATTCATCTCCATAAATATCGTTTTGCAAAAAAAAGTATTTTCTTGTCGATAGGTGTAATTTTTATTTATGCTCTCATGTATGCTCTTGATCGCAACAGTTGTTCTGCATGATGTGATAATCTTAGACTTCTAAATAATAATTAGTTAATAATAATAGTTAGACTATAAAATGAGTACAATAATTGTTCGGATGCTGAGTAGGAAATCTTTCTGCAGTATATATAAAGATGCATCAATCAGCTTAGTAAAAATGTCTTAAATTGAATTTAGTCAGAAAGCCGTTCTTTTGTTCTAACTGTTTTTGAAAGATCTGGTTTCACCGACTAGATGTTACGATTTGATACATGCATGATACAGGAGTTAACCTCAATACATCTAATCAACAACGGCGACTTTATAACTAACTAATTAGACCTGCGGGAATTTTTCAGGCATCAAACCCCCAAATCGATTTCCTTTTGAAAGTAATGGTCAATTATCACCACGTGCATAAACCCAATCGGACGAAAGATGGCCAAATGATCGAAGCAAAGTAAGGCTATATGCTACAACAAAACCAACAAACAGTGCTATTCATTCATAGTACATCAAACGCTTCGGATACAGCTAGCGTCTTTATTTATAAAAATTAATATTGTTTATATAATTTTTATCATTGCATTTGTCCTAAATATATTGTCTGTGAGTTCTCATATTAGAAGCAAGGCTGCAATTACATTTTTCTGTTCATATATCGTATTAAAATGCTTAAGGTAATAAATATCGAATAGAGATATATACTTTGTTCAACTTGCTTTTAAACATGATCACTGTACATATATATATATATATATGTCAAGCTCAACAGGGTCTTCTTTCCCGCCGTTCAGTCCAAGACCATTTTATCGACTATGGTTTCACTAGACAGTAGATAGCGACAGTGGTAATCTTGTTATTCCATTCACGCGCATTACTAATTATGTGACGAGGCATTTGGCTACCATAGTTATTCGGCTGTTTACCCGCGAATCTCTTCTTTAAGAATTTCTTCACTTTGACATTAAGAGCACTAGGCAGAGATCACATTGTGTGGCTGTAGAGGTAAATACTGGATTAGTACGAAAGAAATGCCGTATGTTGTTTAAACAAACGGTAAGTGTTTAAAACTAACTTTAGGAATGGCGTAAACCCTGTTGCTTTCAATGAAGTTTGCTGCTTCAAAGATGAGCTCCCATGCTAGATCGGCATGGAGTCCACAAAAAATTTAGTTTTTACATTTAGTGCTTTCTTGCCTTTTTGCCTAATATAGATTTAAGCTATTACAACTTTGGCGGGATGACACTGCAATGTCCATTCAGATCACAGTAGTTCTATTCATTCAAAACATTTTCAACAGTTCTCTCTGAGCTCTCTAAGCATAATTGCTCTAAAAAACCTGCATCTTTAAGCTTGATTATAATTCTCATTTTTAATTATAATCACCCAAAATAAATCTTAGGTAGTCATCTTGATTTACATGTATTTTACGTATGTAGCATGACTTTTTTTGGTGACGAAAGCCATTAATAATTATAATATATTATCAATGGTTTTTATCGTCGATGAGCATTAAATTTTAGTATTGTTAGAATATGAAAATGGCTTTGACGTACAAAACGGTGTCATTTGCGACTATAAACGACACAATTCTTGCGAGCTTCATATGTTACACAGCCAGACTTATATTATAACAGGAGTTACAGGTATTGTTTTCGTTAAATATATTTTATCGTTAGGTGCCAAGCACATACAAAATTTGAATGCATGAAAATATTTGATTTGAGCAGTGTAATATATAAAATTTAAGGCGAGGTAGCATTTTGTCTTAGCCTTCATTAGTTTTTGTCCATTTTTAACACGAACTGAATACGAACACAAAATAGATGACCTGTGTTATTAGAAATTGCTTCTTCCTCCTTTTAGGTATTCTCAACATTTACAAACCAATTGTCTTTTAACATCAACTGTCATCACAAATCTACAAATATCTTCAAACTCAAGGAATGGTAGAGCATATTAAACTAAATTACAACAAATTCATTTAACACGGCTATTTCCAGTAGCAGGTAAAAACGTCTTCGTTTTTTTTAATTATCTTACGCTATTGGATTATTCTTCATTAGTTCTAGGTCTGCGTCGACCATTTCGTTCACGAGCTGGTCGAACGATACTTTCGGTGACCATCCCATCTTTGTTTTGGCCTTTGTTGCATCGCCGACTAGAAGATCCTATAAATAGATAAATAAAGGAGTCGAATGTGGTGTGAGTAAATGAATTTAACAAGACCTTTTAGCGCATATCAATTGCGGTTTAGAAGATCCGAAGACGGTGTAACTGTGCGAACGGTTCGTCAGCAATTACCTTCAAAATTCTTGATAAAGTGGTATTTAGTGTTCAGTACGTAATACAACATGACGAATACTAGGTGAGTTACTGGAACCTTGCATTACATCCATCTTTGAGCATAATTCTCTCATGGAAAGACTAATCAAAACCATTTATAAAGAATGCGTTCACGTGATTCCTCCATGGTTTGAAATTATCTCGTCGTCTATAATTCTCTTGAAGAATGAAAGTATTAGATCCTGGGCTATAGGCGACGATAGTATTCCATAAAGAAGATCCCAAAGTGATCTGGCATTGAAGCCTTCTTTAGAACGTCGCTTGTCTTGTTTAGCTTTCAGCTATGTCAGGGCCGATGTTTTCCTGGAAGCGAAAATGAGAGCTATGTCCTGTACTCATGTGTTAGGTGATACATTCTACGGGACTGGATACACCGTGAGCTCATATAGCCAAGTAATCCTAACGTATTTTCCCCGCTCAGGATACAGGTTAGTATATATGCGATAGATTGCCCTTGGAAAAACGAGTTTAATAGGTACCCTAATAAAACCTTCATAACCGTAAGAATAAGGGTCTGCCCCCATAAAATAGTTGTTGGCAATGTCGGTGTAACCAACATTTACGTGTTCCTTCTGTCCAACTCTTTCATATGTCGATTGCACTGAGAAAATATAGTTCTCAGGCTCTATAATGAATTCCGGATATGGGCGGTCTTTCGGCCAACCACCAGAAGCTGTTTATTGCAGTACAGAAGTTCTGAAGAGTTTTACACAATTTGGTTATGAAGAGCAGATCATATGTGGTGCTTTTTATCTATATCCCGGGTCTTAAAAGGGACCAATAGGCCACTACTGCGAAGTATCTCTTTACTATAAGCGAGTCGACGGTAATCGGAAACGTTATTTATGATTCTTACAGTACAAACCAACTTTCATTCAAAATCATGACATACTTTAGGCAAAAATTGACGAGAGCTTTATGTAATTCTCCGTCCGTTGTGGAGACTTTGAATATTAAAGAGGTTGAGATTAAATCGTTGTAAAGTTTTTGGACTTCTATGGGCTGTAGAAAAAGAAAATGTCGGCCTAAGGAAAAATTCAATGAGAAATCACGACAGTCTAGGCTTAGTAAGGGCTACGATTTTGTAGAGTCTATTCAACACGCTTCAGTATCCATACCACTTCAGCAGGCCGGTAATATTTCGGGTTGACTTTGACTCGAACAATGTTCGTGCCCTTTTCTACGCCCTCCTCTTTGACGCCCTTGCCACGCCACCCGATGGCCCTTCCGGTTCGGGCGAATGCCTTCTCGACGAACTCGCGCACTGAATGTTTTTCACCTGTCGCTACAACGAAATCTTCTGGTGTGTCACGCTGAAGCATCAGCCACATTGCTTCAACATAATCCCTGTAACGTAAATAGGCACCAGGTAAGACATTTTGAAAATATATTAGTATCTTTAAATGCAGACCTAGAAATTAGATCACGCTAACCACAGCGAAACATTACTAAAATCCACATAAAAATTTCACAAAATTGACTAGTTTGTCTCGAAACCGACTGAATTCTTCGTTGACCACAAGCCGATAAAGTCATCAAAATAAAAAAAAAATTCGAGCAAAGTAACTATTTCACTTTGCTAGTAATCGTTAATATATTCTATTTTGCTATTGATTTTCCGCTTTACTCTGGTGAGATTTGCTCTGTGATCGTACCACTGAAAAGTGATAATTTCTCGTTTTCAATGGAATAATTTGTTACCTAGCGTGTCCCCAGTCTCTTTCGGAGTCGAGATTGCCCAATTCGAAGTACTCCAGTTGACCAAGATGAATCTTGGCCACGGAACGTGAGATCTTCCGAGTGACGAATGTCTCACCCCGTCTCGGACTTTCGTGATTAAACAGAATCCCATTCGTAGCGAACATCCCATACGCTTCCCGGTAATTTACCGTAATCCAGTAAGCATACAGCTTAGCACAACCTATTGGTATGATAAATGGGAAAACCAGCAGTGATAATATGGGCAAACTGTTGTCAATCAACGTTCTCTAGACGTTACATTCTAGGCGCACTCTCAAGTCTATTTTATAATAGCCATTGCGTTAATAGTTATAGAAGAAACGGTATTCCAATACCACAACTAGGCAAGATAAAGAATCCGCTTTAGTGGCTTGTAGTCTGAAGACATATCCCCAAGCATTATTCAAAAATGTCCGATAACTGTTGATGAAGCTGGTCCCCTTTTGCAATAAAAGTGACACGGCGGGGCTTCCTGTGTTTTCGTTGTATGTTTAGCAAGCGAAAATCAATAAATAGTAATGATCGTTTAAGTGCATAGCTATCAATGTATTCAGTTTTGTCAATGTATGTATTTGAATATTGATGAAAAATTCGATTGCTTATATACACGTAAGCACAAACCATAGGGCGAACGAGGGTAGAAAGGTGTTGTCTCTTTTTGTGGGATTTCCATAACCTTGCCATAGAGCTCTGACGTCGACGCTTGGTAGAAACGAACAGTTTTGTCCAATTCACAAATTCGAATTGCTTCGAGGAGCCGCAACGTACCTATGGCATCGACGTCTGCGGTGTACTCCGATAACTCGAACGACACCTGAAATAGGTGAAAATAAGTGTTATGTTTGAGAAGGATGGCTTCACCTAGTCCATCAAGTCTTCTCTTTTGCATAGCCCTGTTTACTCGTCGAAACTGAGTCGTATATAAATAAATGTTTCCTCTTCAAGTCAAAATTTTCTTTAGATGGAGATTTGGCTTAACTCTGGACTTAGGCGTATGTCCTGGAGTTATCCATTGTCTGATTCACGCAGACGCAGAGACATTACTGCAAGTTGCTTGTAATCTGTGTAACTGCTTGTTGCACAATGAAATGTTGAGAAATAATAGAAAGCCGGGTTTTTTTGCTTAGATTTAGATGGATCCAGACTCCTAATATGTAGTGAAATTGTATCGCGTATTTTTGAAACCTGGCAGTAACGAGATCTTCGCAACTCATTGTCCAATTAATAAGTAGTCTTCGGCCGTTGTTCCTTAAAAATTCCTTCAAACGGTCTCCGTTAATCTCATATAGTCGACAAGAGGTATAAAACGATATATTCACCAAGTCGAAAATTTTGCAAACCATCTTGGAGCAGTACTTCGAAATTCTCATCACATATGGACAAAAACTTCGGGATGTTCCGATACATTTTTTAACCTAGGAAAAGGTTAGGTAAGATAGTGGCAAAATAGAAGTGTCTTCGACGCGACCAAGAAGCATTTGAAGAACTGAAAACGCTTTTGAATTGTATAGAGAAATAAACAAACAGTTAATAGAATAAGAGCGAGAATATCTGAAACGAGACACTATCTTTTATACATCAACTTAATAATTAAAAAATGATAGTATATTATATAGAATATTAAAGCACCAATATTGGGTTTAGGGTACCACAGGGTAATACTGGTGATTGGCACACATTTACTGTGCCTTTACGTACCTTTACATGAGATTGCGCTCCTAGGTTATAGATTTCTGTAGGTTGGATTTCCCGAATCAACTTGATCAAACTTAGGCTATCTAGAAGGTCGCCATAGTGAAGCTTCATTGCTGTAAAAAAACATAAACGTGCTAATTAAAGTTCATACGGACGTTTCCATCATGGCCGTCATCGTATAAAACGTTATACTAACTATTTAAATGATCATTAAGCATTTCTTATGAGCGTAAATATCTTAGACATCTCTCAGATATAAATATCTCAATTTTGTATTAGTTGAGCAGATTCTTAACGTGCTTACTGTTCATTCTTCAATTCGGATTTTTGTATATGTCTGTGCTTGATGAGTGAAAATTACTAACACTAAATTACTAACAGCTTTTTTGGTGAATCTGGGGATTTTCATAAAGGTGATGAATCCTGCCAGTGTTGAAGGAGCTCGATCGTCTTCGAATACCATGAACTTCATAGCCCTTCTCCAGAAGAAATTCTGCCAGATATGAGCCATCCTACAATAGTAAACATTTATATATTGATAAAGAATTAGTTGCGTTGGTTATAACGCTTGAAACTTTATTTAGCCATATCTTTAGCATTGATGAAGCTATATATATATGCATGTCTATCAATACATAGTATGACGTAGGGTGTCATTTGATGGTAGATTGATTAAGTAATTAAATTTTTTCTAAACTATTCTCAACTATTCAATTAATTCATTCATGTTTGCAGTACAAAACGTCCTGTAAATCATGTCGGTCGCTTTTTGCTCAGTTTTGCTAGTTAACATCGTTTCATTATAATTTTATGACTGCTTTGATATTATACAATATGTAGGTGTCATGCTTTTTGCGTCAGGAACCCAGATTTCTTTCAATTTAATGGATGGCATAATCTTGTATCTTGAATTCCTGCAGTGTCACCTTTCCTACGTCCCATTCCGTATTACATCATACAATAGAGAGTTTTGTTAGTAATAAAAATACCTGTAAAGCTATTCTTAGTGAGAAACATAGAAAAATCAAAACATTTTACAAAAAAATGATGACGCTGCAGCAACAATGTTTAACGAACATAACGTATGAAATTTCGTACACATTTGGTTTTAAATGCATAAAAATGCTGTAGACGTTACATTTAATTCTGGATAACTTATTCTACTTTGTTTAGAGGCATTCTAGGGACTATGACAGGTGTGTCATCATAGTTTATTCCAAATGTGGTATCTTTGACCGAGTCATTTCGAGCGAATATTGACAGTTAACTAATAACAATGAAAGTAAATACTACACAATTTATGCAAATAAAGTTATTAATATTACTTTGCTTTATATATTGCTTTATATATATTATTAAATATTACTTTATTATATATATCACCACTTGGGCAACCTGAGCACAATAAATGTAATAAACACTTGGCTTCATGTTAAAAGCTGCCGTGAAGGACCACATTTAGTTTGATTTATCCATCCAAGCAATTTACTTCACAATAGCTAGGCCATGATCAATTTTGAAACAACAGTTTGAAAACCAATGGGTAATTATTTTGTATCTGTAACCTATGTAATCCATTTTTTAAACACTAGAGTCAGACAGCCACTTGACTGTTCGACGAGCTTACTTATTTTTTTTACTGAATTACCGTACTAATGGACATATAATATATGACGGCAGTAAAACCACAGAGCGAAATACATTACTGGAACACCTGCTGTCCATTATTTGGCATTCTGTCCCGAGAATTCGACGTGCTTGGCAATAACTTGGCCTGTCAAGAGACGACGTAGAGGTTACTCGTATGCATCATGTCGGCAAAAATTCCATCTCTATACTAGCTATGCAAAAGCTATAGATTTGAAAGTATAGGACTACAACATGAGTGACGTCTATATAAACTCACCGAGCTTTTAAACAGAACAAAGCACGTAGATGTATTTCGGTGATAGAATTTTTAAGCAAGCGATCATGCCATTGTTGGCATAAAAAATAGGCTTGCTTAATACATGTTTACTCGACAGACCAAAAACATGCGAAAGTAGTCAAGATGCTCAAAATGTAGTCAAATAACTACTTCATCTGTTTAGTGAATGCTATTGACATGAGCTGCACGACATATATGATTCAATCAAGGAAGCGTGAGATTGCTTAGTATTTGAAAAGTTATTTTTAAATTTAGACGCTAATTTGATAATAAATCATGGATAAGATAGGTAAAACCATTAAAAAAAGACAAAAAGGTGTTAATATGCCATGAACTCTGCGTGACATGATTATACTACAGAGAATTTAAGATAAATTTCTAACTGAATCAAAGTAAGTGAACATCCTATAATTATCCATAGAAATAACATGAAAATTCACACCATAGTTTATCTTAGTTTAATTTCGGATCGTTTTGTTGTTTTTTTTTTATAATTTGCTAGTTTTAGCAATAATAATTAATACAATTTTTATTTATTCACTTTTCTTTTTGGTTAATCAACGACAATTCAAATAGACAAAACACGCAAATGTGTATATGATACATACATGATTCGTTTTATACGTAATTTGTTACCGCTTCTGTGTTCAAAAATTTCACATCGTTTTTGCCCTAATTTTTTGCAGCATTCGTGGAAGGCTTCGGAGGCTAAAAGTTTGAAGCATTACACTTTAAACTTCTAGCCTCAAGCAACAAAATATTTAGGTTTCTTTTTGTGTGGTGTAGGTTTATTATGCGCTTCTGGTAAAGAGACTTTACCCGATTTCACGAACGTCACACCGACGCCATATTCGGGTCGTATGGGTAGGCCACAGCCTCAAATGAGGGAGCTTTCGGAGCCTCGATTATGCATACAACAGTAAGCGCTTTCCTGTATCTTTTGCGTTGTACAAAATGAATCTGTAGCCATTGGAAGAGATGATCAGCCCTAGATACGAAAACTTGATTATACGCACAAGGTTTAAATCGACAAAAAAAACAACGCGTCGTCAGTCCTTTCAAGACCCCTTTCTATGAATTTTACTGCTCTCACCTTAGGTAGCTTAACAACCAGTTCGAACTTTGCTGTTTTTTGAAGGTGTTGATAGGGTCTGCTAAACTTAGAATCTAGCAGCGTCTTAGATGACCAGATCATATCGTCCAGAATAATTTCAATGAGATTTTGCAGTCCTGTTCTCCCAAGGTATCTCTCTTATATGGTAGATATGTAACCACGCTGCTAACGCCAGCTATATACGTCGAGATATTTGAAAACCTAGTCGGCCATGAGAGTCTTGCATGCTTCTTCGATCGAATGCCTCTTTGAAGGCATCTGAAACCTCCTCGAAATACCTTCGTCAGTTTTAAATACGGAGATAAGCGTGTCCTACAACACAACCGGTTTCCTACAGCGCGACGGTCGAATGGTCAGGCCAGAGACAACAACGTATCTATATTAGGGCTTGCTGGAATTCAACAGGCTCCTAGAACGCGTTCCTGCAGTAAACTCAAGATTCAAAATACGAAAAAAAAAGTGCTGAGCAGCATTTCGACTTTAGTCATCATCTGCACGCTGGCCGCAACCAGCGAATACAGCCTTATTTGGGTTATTCCCGTCATCTAGTCAATAAAACATGAAACACGATCAGAGTTACCGGTGATACAGCCGGCGTATACCTTGAAGGGCCGCAGCCTTTAGAACGTACGTTATATAATATAGAAAGAATCATTGAGCTCCCGGTAATTCTGCTGCGTAATGTTGCTGCACTTTTCTTATCTTTCTTGATTTTTGCAGGCTATCTTGTCGAATTCTCCACCTCAATAGAGCTATAAACCAGCCCCATAATATCAAAGCATTGAGTGAGGAGCGGAATCATTTGTTTCCTTATAATAATAACGTTTATGAGTTATAACCAACTGATGATAGCATTTGTGGTTTTGTATTTTTGTGTAAATACTCTGATTTATATCAGACATAGTAGTGATATATCGCGTTCGCTGTGCTGTGCATACAACGATCATTGAGGATCCCTATGAGCAATAAAGGGCTTTGATCTATAAATGCTTCGACATCCATTGCTTTTATAAACATATAGGAATCTTAGCTGCAACAATGTTTTTTTTCCCCCATAAGAAAAAGTGTTGAACGGTTCTTATCCGTCATTCACTAAGAATGACGGTGAGACATGATTTTCTTTGGAATGAATTACGTCTATGCGTGTTTTGGTGCTATATGTGAGCTCTGCCTAAAACGTGAGATAAACCTAGTGATAAACGTGTGTTATCACTAGGCATACATATGTGCTGGCACAGATGAATTTAATTGAAAAAAACGTCCTATTATAATAAATGCATAAAAATGTGGGCATGCTTGTTCTCGAAAAGCACATATATAATGATATTAACGTTATTAATTCAAGAAGATATCATATATTTATCAGTATTTGTATTACTATTAACAGTATTATTATTACGACTCAACACCACTGACAGCATCAGCGAAAATATTTATTTTATATTAAGGCTAACGATGGCAATACTATCTAATTCTAGTAGCTACTACGAAACGCATAAAGAGAACCAGAAGTTCACCTTTCAAAACAACGTTTTTCAAAACTGCTTCATAGGCTTGTAATCAAAACAAAAAACGGACTACTAGGTGATATTATTTACTCAAAAATTAATGTGTTCCTTTTCATTTAACAATTTTTCTGTTGTTGTACCTGACCGGTGATGCCAGAAATCAGGGCCACTTTCCGCGCGTCAGCTGACATTTCTCGCACTCCTGAAACCGATAGAGCTTTTGAGTACGATAGTCGTCGGCTCTACGGGCGCTTTGCAGAACTCAGATTAGATGACGCCCAGGTAATGCTTGTCCTCTTCAACCCAGACATAGGCAATCGCGGTTGCAGCAGTAGCGGCTACTTTGCGGTCGCTACTCGGCGAGTAGTGGATTTCAAATTTCGCGCGCTTAACTGACAGTAATCTCCATTGGCGACGGAAGGGATAGATAGAGAAATCAAAGAGGTTATTTATTAAAACTTATTGGACCATGCTAATAAGGATGAGCGGAGAAAAAGTGCAAAAAGATATATGCCCAAGGAAATATAATCGAGAGATATACGTGAAGAAAATGCAGAACATACAGGCAATAAAATATAACTATATCTACCACCTAGTTTATAACACGTTTGAAAAAACTAAAAATGTTTGAACCCTCTTTTAAGGAATAATGTGCTGCAAGTAATAACAATAAAAAGTAGAAATAAAAGATGTTACCTTTAATGGTAGCAAAACGAGCATAAAATGGATTGTGCGCTGTACACCGTAACTCTACGATGTCCTGTGTAAACATATTACGTATGATGTGATAATATTCGTTCAAGGTTTAATCTAACACAACCCAAACTGTATGTAGTGTAGGTTTATATGCTCTAAGTTGGATTTTAACAAAAATGAAACAATGTTAACATGCACTGTGATAACACAATGACAATAATGATCAATTTGGGCAAAACTCCATTGTATATTGTTTGACATACATATGCTCTAGAAACATGTGCCTATGTAAGTGTTAATTTAAAAGTCGGCCCTGATCTCTGGTTTTTTTCGGTAAGGCGCGTGGAGAACATACATGGTGATGATGGGTTGAATCGCGCTGGTCACGTAGGAAATTTGAAATCCTGGCTGAATAGCGGGCAATGAATGGCCGCTACTGCCGCGTTCGCGGGTGTCTATGTCTGCTTTCAACCGATGCCAACTATATAGCTGGTCAGCCTCAACGTAAATTTCTATTGGAATTTGATGGAAAGTAACCTTGTAGCATCGCGTAAAGTTAACCTAAATAGGCCCGCTGCTAATTCATATATTCACACTACCTACAAAAAGCTTTGACGTGGTTATCAGCTGTGGAATACCAGAACCCTCGTAACCATCAACTACCATTCGTGATGTTCTCCTTGTTTCGGAAGAACTTGAAACTTCCTTGCCGCGACATTTATTCTCTTAGGAGGCCGGCCGCTTGGCTTCTTGCAGCTCTGTTGTCAATCAGCATTTAACAAGCAGAAGTTGGAAGCGCCAGCTTTCAAACAAGTGTCAAACCTGAAGTTCGTTGGTAGCAAAACTGCGATTGGGCATGCAGCACAACCGTCCGGATCAATCGATCGCCAGTCAATCATGTGTCGTTCAGGGCCATGCAACTAAAAACTACTATTGTATATGAAATTGCTATTTCTATGTTTTACAGGCTAATGCGCTTTTTCTTACTTTATATTACTCTTGATTGGTCGACGATATCCATAAGATTAACAAAATAAATCATCAATTACATGCATAGTCAATGGTAGCATAAAAGAAAATATTTATGAAAAAGAAGCATGCTTCACCAATGAACGAACAGTACACCAAAACACGTCCTACGATTTCCACGTCATTGGCTTGGAATTGAAGACCCTTCATAATATATAATAATATTTATTGTATCATTTAATGTTTCAGATTGCACACATTTTAACCTTTTGTTCAGGCTTTTTTTTAAGCCGGTCTGTGAAGTGTGAAAATCATCAGTTTGTACCTTCAAGGAAACAAAACTACGTTTGTGCCTATTTCAAAATTTTGAATATAGGTTAGTCTTTATAAGGGCTATCTTCCACTGCTAGACTGTCACAAGCATTTCGGGGTGCTACTTATTTATCCAAATTTTGTAAAGGTTTAAGGCATTCAAGCCAGATGCCCCAAACAGGTGTTTCTTTTCCGATCATAACATACACAAAAATGCAGACATACATATTGTACAAAGATACACAGGCAAATGTACAATTTTTTCTTTGTTTGTACTGCTAAAATTTTCTGTCAATTATTATTTCTAACCCGAGTTAAAATCAGGAATATAATTCAGGAATTTTCTGGTAGAAATGTTTGGTTGCTGGTCAAGTTTCATTAATATATCGACTGAAATGATAGGTGCTAGGACCCTTTATTGACTCAAATCACCCTATCTTTGCAATGCGCATTTCACTTGCTAGGAAGTGGTGGAATCAACCATTCACTACATTTGAAGAACTATAGTACACGTTTATTTCACAGTGCTCGCACTTTCTGCCTTGACGAGAAGGAAGTATAATTTCTTTGCCATTTTATAACGGACGTATATATGTATATATATCGGCACAAAATGACATTGGGGGCAAGGAAGTGCTGGTTTGATGATATCAATTTTTTCATGACATTGCGTTTTTATTATTTATCTATAGTGTAATCCCTTTGAAGGTATACAATTTAGCGCAATGGATCTAGCAAGCAGACAGTAGCTAGCTGGGATGCCGCTTATTTTTCAAATCCTGAAATTGGATATAGGGCTTACAACGGAGATTTGACCTTTTACTGGCACGAACAATGTGTATCTCAGTTGAAGTTGGCTTGCATACGTCTCGATTGTCTGCAACTGTAGACTTCTCATTCATATAGACCTTCTTGCCATCTACTGTGTTAAAAAATGTATACTAATCCACAATAATCAGACGTGGAATACCTTAAGCATAGAAATATACAAAGTATCTTTGTAACTTTTTTATATTTTTATCCCAAAGTATTTCAAACCATGAATATTGTAAGGTACACGACTTAGTGCGCACTAAGTTCTTATATGTGGCCGAAATTTACATTAACGTGATGCTACTGACCGTCTGAATTTAAAGATTGATCGTGCTTGTCATGCGATCCTAGATACGGTCAGATACAAGCCAGAGGTTAACTTGAGTTGCAGACCTAAAATCCTAAGTTTGATTGAATTTTTCTTTTAATCTTGTTTGAATCTATCTCAGCTGGCAACTTTTTTCATTCTGAAACAAACTGTAAAACAGTTGTAGTGGGCTCGTAAAGTAGTGTTCTGAAATTGTCTCGACTTTTGTGCTCGACAAATCGACTTTCAATGCCACAGTTAGCCAAATATACCTCTGTTAACCATAAGGAGTATCTACTGGGTAAGCCAATAAGCTGGTTTCAGAGGTAATTTCAGACAGGGCTAAATAAGTCAGTTTGTGAGAATTTAAACATGCTATTGCTTAGAGCACTGTACAGATAATCTGATTGCACCAAAGGTAATCCAAGTTCCAAGTGCAAGTAATATTTAAAAATTACTTTTTTTTTAGAGATGTTCTTCGTTTAAAAATTTTGAAGGTACAGCTTGCCTGAACATTAGTCGATTCTGGAGAAAAGCAAATGGGAAATGATATTCCAGAAAAGTAGGCTAGCTCACTGTCACCTTGGGAACTGTGCAGTCCCATAATGCGTCTTGATTTGATACGCAATAAAACCTTGTGAGAAAATCCACCAAAATACTTCAAAGAAATTTGATTCCTATTTGCAGTTGCACAGATGAAACTGTTTCTCATGTTTTATTGTGCAAGTGTAATTTTATAAAGTGCATTTGCTTGAATATTGTCTTAAATAAATTCTACTAAAACAACTTAACTATCGCATTTTTTCGAAAAATCGTCAGTTATGTTAGATTATTACAAGCAAATCCGACGTACTTTAGAACTAAATAACGCCTGAATTATTTGGGCTAGAATAATACGTATTAAAGGCGCTCTCCGTTATCTGTTACGCACTTGTCTCAGCGCTCTGATAGTTTCTGGACAGTCATTATCTACTATTGGCGTTCCCATATGAAATTTCTTTATTTACGACTTCTTGAAATAGGTCGATAGTTGTATATGCTTGTTCACCAGTTGCCGTTTTTAAGTCATGTGAAGCCTCGCAATTTCACGACCTCAGATCGGAAGAATAAACAGATTAAAGCCAACCTTAAATATTCCTTTGTATTTGAGGCTTGGCGATAAAGTTTGTTATTGTCATCAACTAACCAGACTGCGTGCTTTCGATTGCTATTCCAACGGTCAATGAGCCTCTTGAAGAACTCTGGATAGCAAGCTGCATTCGGTCTTTTATTATCTTATAGCAGCAGATACACTCTAGTGTCCACTGCAAGTAGTACCATCAAGAATTGGATTTCTCTCTAGGGCGAAGCCATTTTCTCGTCCGGTCCCTTTTCAGTTGGTAGTAAAGACTGAACAATGCTTCGTCTGTGGCAGTTGTATGCTCCAAGCAAATTTTTTGGTTCGATAAGATTCCGCAAATCGCACATAAAATGCACTGTCTGTATTTCCAATTGGCCTGGAATAAATTAACCTTAGACCCATTTTCTACTCAGTTTACGCGTTGCCAGAATCTTAATTATAATCCTGCAACACGTTACATATGAACTGCCATTTTAGCTGATGACAAAGGCCTTAATCCCTCGTTTCGTAAAAGAGCTTCTTGCCTGCGGCAATGCGTTCTCGTCCTTCGTATCCCGACATCTGGTCATTTCCTTACTAATTTTTAACACTCCAATCTTCGTTCTTCAAACATCCACACCATTCCCATACTATGCTTCCGCTTAAGATCTCATTATTTAATATATTCACTAGTGTCCGATGAAATCATTGTGCGGCGCGTTAGTTCTGGAGAAACAGAAATTTCGTCACTGGTTGTTGATTTTCGTGATTAGAAGATGTTTTTCATTATTAACTCAGTTCTTTTGGAGTACACTTGACCACTTTTCACTCACAGCTTTCTAAAGGTATTTAAGCCTGGTATAGGCGCATAGTGTCATTACCGGATTCTCTAGTAACAGATTAATAAAACTAGCTTTCATTGAATGGACTGTTTTTTGCAAACCTAGTGAGCGGCAAGAAACCTAACGAGGAGATAAGGACCAAATAAGCTATAAAAATGCCTTACCTTTACAGGCAAACTTTTACTACTATTATTATATTATTTAAATTTCATGGGTTGGTTTATTAATATGCTACGTAATGTTACGTAAAAAGAGTGCCGTGATTACCAACGCAACAGAGACAGTTACCTTATTATTAAATATTAAAAAAACCATAGCAGCGACATTTTTTTCCTTTGTTCTTTAATCTTTAAAACAATGAAAATCGCCAAAAATATTAGAAATAATAAACCGTAAGTAATTAATATTTGCAGAGTATATACCCTTTATTAGGTTTGAACACTATTGAATTACACATTGACATCCTGTATCTCTCTCTTTCACCGAAGAATGTTACTGGTTTCGGCAACGTCCGTTGCGATTGATATACCAGGTTAAATTAATTAAACTGTAATGAAGAAAGAAAAAATAAAACAAGCTTTGTCTACCTACTCAACGTTTGACTCAGGCAATTGCCTGGCTTGCTAAAGTTACGCACGTTAAAATGTACGTATCGTGTTATATGCTTATCACATGCAGACACAACACACATTACTATAGGGTAATGTACAGGCATGGGCTTATCTATAGCAGTTCTAGCAGATTTCTAGCCAATTATTACGACATGAGGGCAAAAAGTAGCCCCACTCTTGGAGAACTGCATTGATTCGGAGGGAGTGGTAACTGAACCGAACAATGATACACATACTTAATTGACGGATAGACTGATTTATTTTAGGATAGAGTGACTTTGATAAACAAAGTAGCTTTTGATTAAAAAAAAATCTTTCATCCTGTATTCATCTATTGTAAAGAATTTGCTAGATCGTAAAGATTATAACGATATAAATACGATAAACGTTCCACTGAAAATTATTCTTGAACAAAAGTACTTCATATTTTAGTGGTACCATGATCTTATAAAAATGATGCTCCTAATAAGGATTAGATCCAAATATTCTGGACATACTTTTTGTGTGATTGTAGCATGACCCAATATAACGTCTGTACATATCCTGCTGGCCATAGTGCGTGCCACACATGGCAAACTTTATGGTCTTGAAGGCGCGCAGCTGACGTGGCAGCAGGAGACCTAGAGTCCCAAAGATGCAATATAATTTACAATTGACTAATTGTTTGTATGCACAATATATCATCGGTATAGCTGTTACAGATACCTAATTCAACAGGGACTGCTTTATCTACACCAGATTGTGATGGTTGATGAACGTTAGTAAATGAAGTAACTTTATTTTAGCAGGAAACATCGCCACATAACGACTCATTAAATCCTTAGTTGGCAACCCGATTTGTGTATACGTCTACCGAACGTTTAGGAGCTTGCTTTGGCTTCCTTCGAATCTTTCGAATCCTTAGAACCGTCCTTTTTCTTTTCTTCATCCTCCTAGAAAGTGGCAAACAATGAAAATATACAACAAATAGCGTTCAGAAAAAAAACATAGAATATAAACAAATATTATTTGGAAGCGTCAAACTGGCTAAAGCGTTATGGATATAATTCACAGCTATCAGTACAGAATGTAAGTTATTTTTTCCTTCGCTCTCGTATTTTACTACACCTTACACTACACAGACCTTGACTATCATCACTTTGCTTATTATAGCATGGTAATTGGATTTGGTAAGGTTACCACAGTCAATCATGGAGTAATATAAAGTATGACATTAATTACACATAGCATTAAAAAAGTGCTGGGATGTTTGCTAAAATGTTGCTAAAAATGCTAATTCATCATAGCCTACCTACCTTATAATGACGGTATTCGGGCTTGAGTTCCCACAAGTTTCGGTGCGGATTCTTGGCGTTATAATTGCACACTTCTTTGAGCAGCTCCTTTAAGAACGGTGCAGGCTGTTTCGTGATACGTTCCAAATCCTGCAAGCATTAAAATAAAATTTATGTAAAAATAACCAGATTTAAGAGTTTGAATAGATAATCAATCTACAAAAACATGTTAAACGCATCTGTCCAACTGAATAAATACGAGGTCTATTTGGAGTCGCTATATTCCTTTCAGTTATTCTCATAAAAGACCTATACTAATCTTTTATACTTCCCCGTGCATTTACATCATGAGGAGCTACATCTGCTTCATTAACTCAGAAGGTTGTTAAATCTACTAAAGGGCACGTAAATATAATATGTGGGACAGTCACGGTTGCATGCTGTTGTCGTCCTATTTTTCGTATCATGATTTAGTGGTCTTACTTTAATGTTATAGTATTGATGCTTTTCGAATGCAGCAAAGATCATCTCGAGAACTTGATCACGATCTCCACGTGCTTTTTTGCCTTCGGTCTTCTTTCGAGCTTCGTACTCCACCTGCGAACACACAGCGTTTATTAAATCGAGACTTAGCTCTTCAGAAAACGTAATAATAAAATAATTTCGTAAACAATTAATAAGTAAACTGATTTCTTCTAATATAAAATACAGAGAAGGCATTAAACGGTCACTATGAGCCACTCTGTTTGTTGAAAGTATATGACCTACTAGCTTTGAGTGAAAAGATACCTGATAATTGTGACGAGCAACCGGCTTGAAGCTGTTAACCGCACGATCCAGGCCGATTACAGTTCTTTTGGGCTGAGCTGCGTCCAGAATCTTCTGTCGTTTTAAATTCATATAATTGATATCGCTACCAATTGGACGACATTCGCCTGAGCATAACATTATTTTGATGTCATTACATTATCATTATTATCAGTTCGAATTAGATTCTTTTGTACTTACATTAATAGGATATATCACGTGGAATCTTAACGTCAAAATAAGCTCCTGCTCCCATATCTATTGCCATGTTAAAGTAGCGCTTAGACAACAAATATCTGTCTCACCGTTCACTTGTAGCTACATCATGCTTTTAGTCCGAACCTAGGTACAACAACGTTTTAGGTTTAATGAAGATGCCAGGTGTTAATGTTGTTTTTCTAGGATTTCTCATGTCAGATCTGTCAAAATTTTCTCTGCGTAGTGCCCTGACTTTAAGAAAAAGATTGTTTAAGAAAAAAACACTAATGAGAAAGACATTCATGTCGGTGAGTTTTGCTATTATGCAATTTAGTTTACATAACAATATTAGCTTGCCTTACCCTTTTGCACGACAGATCCCTCAACACAGATCTTGCCACTGCCACATTCCACCCCGTCTTCGTTTACTGCCTTCGGCTGCGAGTATACCGCTAGCGTTTGGGACTGGATATTGGAGATAACGAACTTGTGTTCACTCGGAATCTTCTCGTCAGCTGTGACGTTTGAGAGACGGAACGAAATATCAGTTTTGCCGGTAGCCAGCTTCGAAATCGATATTCGGCCGGCCTCGGACATTGGAGTCGCTTTCTCCCATTTTTCGGCTATGTATTTAGGAACCTGGATGTAAAATAAAGGAAAGAGCCTTAGCTACTTGTTCTCCCACAAGTTCATCATATCCCCAAAAGGATAAATGCTATAGAATCAGCGCGCACGATCAGAGGGAGCAAGACGCCCACATTTTAAATCTAGTATGAGTAACCAAGTTAGTGTTTTTAATTTATTTTTTTACCACTATTTTGCATATTTTTGCTGTTTTTTATGTTGACATTTCTTCGACCACGTCTATGTGCCTGTTCAAACTAAATATTATTACTGCGTTTGGAACTGCACCATTTTTTGATGCTTTCGTTTTTCACAATAAAAACGCTTAAAACATATTTTCTATGCAAGAAATAATTTTAAGTAATTTAAGTACACATAAAGTTGCTGCCAACCTTTACTAGCCAAACCCCACGGCTGGCGTTAGAACAGTCGACCTCTTTGTCTCCGTCGTGCGACATTATAAATTGCTATCAACACCTTCCTGAAAGAATATGATGAATAGAAATACGTCGAATATATATATACATGTCTGTTTCGCCCGGCCAATGGTACATGTTTCATGACAGCTGTGATTAAGTAAAGGAACGGCATATATACGGAGTGATATACAACAAATATGGTAAATTTTTGCTGAATTCAATTACAAATACAGTCTAGCTAATTTTGTTGAGCGACTCATAACACAACAATATAAGTTCAATAACCTTAATTTGTTTATATATTAAACTCGTTGATTTTGGTCTAGGGCATGACCATAAATGTATTGCATATAAAAGCGCTTAAGAGTTAGCTAGCGAAGCATAAAACAACATTTGAAGTACTTACTACTGCATTTGTTTTTAGGGCCGTCAAGTATATAACATCGGCGAACGTTCTAGCTACAGTAACCGCCTGTAAGTAAAACCTTTTTGCGCCTTAACGCCAGATTTCGCTAAAATTTAGTATAGCCATATCGCCGGTGTTTTTAGTTCGATAGTTTTGCCAGTCAGTGTGAGATAGGGCTTTTTCTGCGCATAACTACCGCGTTTGACTGCCGGATTCTCACATTAGTTTTGAATTCAGGGAAGGAACAGGCCCCCGATCCAAACATCAGTAACTTCAATCAGCTCACTATATTGGTTTCTCGGATTGGCAGAAAGAGCAGTTCGAATTGCCTCTTGTTTACGTATTTATGTACCGGGCAATCCACTTCATCGCCATCTGTTTATACTGTGAAGCAGACACATGTTTTGGAAAAATGCATTCAGTCGCGAAAGCACAGAGAGTTGAAAAATAAATCTAAGCTGTATTCCTTTTTAACGTAATCGCGTGTCTTGGTGAAAGCCAATTCTCTGGTTTCATTATTAATAAGACTGACAGGAGGTATAGCCTTTTCATCGTCAGAGGGCTACTGGTTGTAGTTTGAAAAAAGTACATAATAATAAAAATTATAAAAAAATACGTAATAATAAAACATAAATAATAAGCATCACAATAATATAACGTCAAAAAGTTTGATCAAGTCTAAAATACCTTATTAGAATTGAAATATTTTGCTTATCTTCTAAAATTAGCGTTACACTATATGTAAATGAGGAAAAGAGAATTACTTCTAAACCGAAGTTTGAAAAAACTGTATATAATTCTCAATGAGAGGTCCCAGTCTTTTTATACAGACGGACTTTTTTACCATTAAACAAAGCCTGCTTCCATGGATTAATCTGGAGATCTACTTTAAGAGTCACGATTAAAATTTGTAATCAAACAAAACAAGCCTTTTTAAATCGCGTTTTTCTCAAATAAGTATTTGTTCTGTAATGCAACGACTTAGTCGCTTACTTAGAAGAACGTGCTGCGTGGGTTTGACGTCAAAAAGATTCAAATCATCGGAATTCATGCTAGATAATAATACGATTATCAAGATTCGGTTATACATTAAGAATTATTCGATCTATTAGTTTTCACTTATGTTTCATGATATTACGGAACTAGTGTGTGTTGTCCATTTGCATGTGAGTCCAGAACTGAGCCCATTTTTTTCGTTTTTTTTTCGGTCTCCAAGTATGTTTTACAGCTTTATAAGATTATCTTTCTGTCCATGGAAAACGTTTTCATATTACAGTGTAAAATTTTGGTGAATTTCATCGTATTGCTTGTACAATGCTGCAGCTACTTATATTCGATTAACTTTCTTAGATTCGATAGAACTTAACCACGATAAGGCAGAAGGTGATGCCAATTGTCAATGAGCTTCACCTTCACTGAGCTTTATATTAAATTCTTGTATAGTCTTCTCTCTTAAAAGTATCTTTGCCTAGATCATGTAGCGTTGCAGTTGGTTGTCGATAATATATCGCTTACTGATAACCTGGTAGTATTGTTGGAGGTTTAGGTCACACCTACGAACATTGCGTTGAATCCTTCTGTGAACGACAATGCCATTTATCAAGTAGAACCTTAATCCGTAAAGCCAGTTAATGGGACAAAACCGATCCTACCGCACAGATATGTACTATAAAGATGTAGGTAGGATCCTTACCGATGCAAGCAAATGAAGCTTTGACAATATCACATATATTATTCTCAACGCTCGAAGGAGGTTTTCAGGATCGAGTCTGTCATGTCCAGTTGCTGCATCAAGCGCTAACCATTACATGAGCGTTAAGCTCCTTTGTGATGTTAGTCTACATCTGTATGTATCCGTAAAGTCGACAGGAGCAGGTAATATAGCTCATTACCCTTTATTTAAATCGAGACAAAATTTTCCACATTGTTATACAGCGTTACGTAATCTGGATGAAATTGTGCTGGAAGAAATGTGACGAAAAGGTAAATTAAGTTTTAAGACAACATGAGTCAAAGACGCACCGTGACAGGAAGCATCCTTTTGTTGGTCAATTACGACCATGGTTCACAGTTAACAAGTGTTTTCTATTATCCTAGCGACGAAGTCTGTCTGTGCACTGCACGCCATATTTGTCTTTTGACCTGCGTGTACCCGTTTACGTGTCAGTGTGTTTAGACTCCGATCCGAGGTTAGTTTTGTGTAGAGGAGGATTTAAGATGATGGCTATCTATGTAGCATGTTTAGTACTTAACTGCAAAAATCCTATGTACACTTTATACAAAAAGTCTTGCATCAAGGCCTTCTGCATGCCGGACAATCATATTAGTACTTATAAAATATTGTGAATGAACGCCTCTGAAATAATTTAGTGACTGCAAGATAACGGACGTATGCTGGGAGAAATATTTAATTCTTAAGGTACATCTCCTGTAGTATAACAAGGAAATTACTCAGTAACGTTTCTATCGGACAATATGTTCAGGTAATACGATGCTGTATGTGTAGGGAATTGATAGGATACATTCGGTCTACGGCATTTTCACTGGTCTATTAACTATTTTTCTGTAATTCTAGTAAAAATCTAATTCTGTCACAGTTGTACTGACTATGGTTCTTATCCATATGACCTGTGGCGTCGTTCGTGCCCATTTTCTTACCATTATATACCAACCTGTAATAAAATCATTTGTAATTGGCAGTCTTTTATGCGTCATGTATCAACCTACCTACGTTCATCAGTTAACAGTTAGGTCGCCGGCACAAGAGCCGGTGTAGAGCTCTGCTGTTCAATCAATGCCATAAGTCAGAGGACTGAATTTATTGCTCTTTTTTCATACAAAACTGGTTGTCTCCGGTTTGCATGATAGGGAAACTGCATTTTTCCCATTATATTTGCAACTCTTGCGCGAAGTCTGTGTTCGTATCTGATACTCAGTGTCCTAGGCGTTCACGAAGTGTCCGCGTGAAAGTCATCAGCTAATTGAGTACCTGAAGCTTACAGACCATGGACAGTATCGTACGTTTGCTGCATGGACCAAAAAGTTGCTTGACTACGATGTTATTTTTGCCCTAGGAAAATTAATTTTTTCAGTTGATTCGCATAGCTAACTGGACTTGTAAAAAAAAAAGCCGGTCCTAGTAAGAGTTAGCACCATATGATTATTTGATCTGCAATTTGTCTTAGGTGGTTTTTTATTGATGAAATCTTACAAGTTTCACTGGTGGTTAACCTAGCTGTTAATAAAACATCCCAAAAGACCTTCTGTCATCCAAACCAGATGAGTATAATCTACAGGGTGCGAGGTTTCACCGAAATAGTGCCACCTACTATTGTGCATGTAAAACACCTAAATAAATAAAAAATATTTAAAAAAAAGCGTCCTGAAGCCATGATTTCCCGCGGAGCACGCGTAATACGGCTGTATCACCCATGCGACGTTATGCTTTTGGACTTTTTCTGTGGGGCTCTTTGCAAAGCAGAATATGTAGGACTTGGTGTCGAACGACCGAAATGTCCACAGGATGGGCCTATTACGTCCTTTGTTTCCGTTGGTCCGCCTTCTACATTTATTCCTCCCAGTGAACAACCGACGTTGGTACGAACACATGTATCTGCTCTAATATCCGGTATGATTTAATTCAGCGTCGGTAGCTCAGATCCGGTAGCGACACGCCAAGGTCACCTTAATAACTGATCATAGAAGCTGACATTTAGCTTATGCCAATACCCGGCAGTCGCCAGTGGAAGAATTCGAAAGATGAGATAGTTACACTATGAGAAATGAAAGATGCGATGCGTTTGGTATACGTTTGATTGAGGCTTATGTAGGCTAAATAGCTTAATCTTACTCGAAACTGATCTTATCTTTGGCAGATGTTTACTATTCTACGCATAAGATGAGAAAATTCTACTCTGATAGGATCCTTGAATATAAACGCTTTGCATGTATATACATCTCGTGCAGACGCAAAAATTGTCGAATTTTACTAAAAGAAAAAAACAATATATATTGCAATAACCGAACAAATCAACGAGAAAATGTCTAACTCCTATTTTTCCGTTGTATTCAGCGCTACTATGATTTCGATTATTATGCTTTGATTCGTCGTCATTTTTGCTATCGCCACCGTAAATAAGCGTCGCAATATTGTTATCGTTGTGGCTCTACGGCGCGCCATATTCCCAGTCCCAACGCGATCAGAACTCCGTGCGCGCGCTGCTCTGATGTTCAACGGTTGGCCGTATAAGCTGCGTCTATGTATCCATTGTTGTACACGCTATATACAAGCAACCCTACACTGCTGTCCTTGGCTCGCAAACCCACGCGACGATCGTCTGGCAGCGTATGCTGCCAATGGAGTTGGTCGAAGTGACTGGAATTGTACGAACGAGCTCCCGCAGCATTAGCGTCCCAGTACGAATAAGCAGCAGACGGACCAACGTGAAGTGGAACGGCACACTGGCTTCATAGCATGAGCATTTTACTCGTAGTAACGTCTGCATTGGTAGCCTCCGTCGACGCAGGAACAGCAGCTGTATGATCAGAGACTCACATGCGCGGCCGCATCTGATTTTTCGTTAGTTTGTCGTCGCCGTTACCTCTGAATCAATTGCAATGAATGACGGATGCTTGCCATAAAACGTTTACGTTTGCATAAGCTGCTACTGTATACTAGTAGGACGCGACGGTGACTCATGGCTAGCTTCGAGAAGAACAAATGTCGCCTGCAGTCTTGAGCGGTCTATCGAATCATGATGACGACACTTTGTGTGTTAGTTACCGCTACCTATCTTACTTTACAAATGAGTGAATATATAGGTTAATTTAAATGCGTTCCTCTATGGAACCCTGTCAGATGTTAGGCTCAGCGTTCTGGCGAGTAGATCCGCTAGATATGCTAAACAAACTTAAAGTCTCCGAAGAAGACAACAGTGAAGACGCTTCGAGCATGGAGTATGAAACGCTTTCTTAATCGATAATAGCAAGTAAATAGATGATCATGAGAACGTTAGAGAACAACGTAATTTGGGCTATGATGCTGAGAAATAGATAGAGCTGCAATAGTGTATATATGTAACGGGGAACGACTTTCTTTAGCTACTTTCGATTGAAGCGTGTGGTACAGTTAACTTTACGTGAGACAACCACCCCTCCGACGGTCCACGCTTATGAAGCAAATTCTGGTTTTCAAAAAAAGTTGGCTTCAGGCCATTTTTTTTTCCAAGAGCTGGTTTCTATAGTCAACTGAAAATGCTGAGATATAGGTCACTTATATATATCCCACTATATCCCCACTGGGTTACTGCAACCCAGATTATGAACCACTCATGCATAGCAATTATGTCTAGTTGCATGTTCGTAGCTTTCTAGTACGCACATGAAAGGTCACACCACAATTACACACCTGATACAGATTGATCCGTAGCCATATGTTAATTGTCCGTTTACGTGCTGAAAGCAGCAGAAAGAGGTAAAAGTTTCCGGTTTAGTAACCGACCGGAAACTTCTACCTCTGTATCAAGTTCTTCACGAATTCTATAAAGATAGGTAATAAGTTTTTAGAATGCATGTTTTCTTTGTTTAGTTTTTGATTTGTGATACCTGAAGACATAGCACGCTATTCATGATGACATTTCTGACCAGTCATACCGCATCAAAATGAAATGAACACAGCTCATCACAATATGATTATCCGTGATTTTTCATTTCGGTGCTACTTCCTTCAGTTTGTTCCTGTCGGACTAAAGGTGCTTAAACAAGAAAAGAAATGTCCATTTCCGCCGCTTGCTCGTTTCGGCTTAAAACAATGACGGTTATTTGCTCCATCGTAAAACGAATAATTCTATAGGTATACATAACCCAGCGGAAGACTCGATATTTTGGGCTGATCTTCGCTAAAAGAGACGAACTGGACAAGTTATGTTTATATTGTGTATTGTAAAATGATCGTATAGACTCAAATGAAGTCGAATTTAGATAAGTCGCTCAGCGGGGCACTAAGGCAAACAGTCAGGGATAAAGGCCATATATAT
>NW_019211455.1:26463512-26555639 GCF_002443255.2 Varroa destructor | reverse complement strand
TATATATGAATGTAGCTCAACATAGAGGTAATTCGACAGGTGCGTGACCTTTCGAAACTAGCTCCGCTACGTTAACGTACAACTCGGAGAGAAAAACAGTGCATTTTATTTGTTGACTCAGCGTTTTTGGTTATCTAGCATAGTTTTTTAATTATGCTTAAGCGTATCGTCGTTCCGAAATAGCTCGGCCGCCTGAAATTACGAGCGACTGTGAAGAAGTTATATAGAGAGCGCATATATAGCGTTTTAGCAGAACTAACGCCCGTCGTAACGTGAGCTATAGTCTAGTATATCAAGAACCTCACGGTGTATTGTCACGCCATATTCCTTTAAGAGCAGTTAGATCTTTGAGGTCTAAAATATCCATCCTTCGTATACCATTGACAAGATGCACTGTCAATCCCTTTGGTTGGCCATGACGGTCATGTGAACTCGAGTTGGTCACGAAGATACCGAATAAAGTATGCACACATACTATTCTCATTTGTATAAGTTCGCTTGTAACGGTAAGCCTTCACCCACCCCGGTATACTCCTATCTTTTGCAGCGGTCAGATCGAGCAGTAGCTGGCCGGAATTGCAGTATCGCCAACGATACATGTCTACCATACGCAGACGTGGCCGCTTGCAAGAAACTGGTCGCTGTTCATTTTGCTGAGTACGGTTCGCTTCGGCCCTGGCTGACTCGGCCTTCTTGCTCTGGTCTATACCATTGGATTGGATTGGGTGAGTGAATTCGCGCGCGAGTTAACATTCTGCCCTACGGCGCATGAGGGGGCGAGGGCTTCGCCGATGCCAGCAACTCACGGCGGTCTGAGCCACCGTGGCTGCTACGCGCAGCAACGAACAGAATCTGCCGTTGCTGCTGCTGCCACTACGATCGATGCAGTCGCCGCATCGAATTGCACGGTCGCGTCCGCCGTGGACTAACAACGCCGGTATGGAGTAGCGATCCAGTTGCCCCCGCGCCATTGCCCAGGAGACCCAACCACAGGCCAGATCGGCTTTGGGTTGGTTGTGTCTGGCTGTTTAAGTGGCGCGACGGTTGAGGTGAGTGCGGCATCGCGAGATGGAGCTGTCTGAAGCTCTAATCTGAACGAGTAGATATCGATTCCTCAGTTGAAAATCTGTGACGAAACTATGTAACGCGCAAAGAAACGTTACAGAAAGACGAAACGAAAGCATAGGGTTATTTGCTTGCTCTAAGTTTTTTTTTTGGCAACGATAATTTACTGTTTTGTCTTTGATTGATCTGTATTTGCTTTTATTTCTTGCCATCTAACTAAGTTAAATTACTTGCATCTTTCTTGATACGTTCGAGAGAGCAATTATTTGCTTATATGAGTTCTGCAAATATAACACGGCCGCTCGAAGGTGTTGCGTGGGAAATATCGAAATGGTAGAGGAGACAAGCATTTATTCTACGTGAAACGTGTGTTATTTTGAAAAAGTTGTTAGACAAAGGTCGTTATCAGTTCGACGATTGTGATGAACGAGTCTAGACCAGTTACGCTTTGGTCATGCCCAATACGTTGAACAAGGAGCACGCCAAGATCGCAGAAACTCCTAGCTGTCGTTTCCGTCTGACCTCTCACAAGACACGACAGGAACAGCGATCGACTGGCATAAAGCAGTGACACGTGGAGATCGTGCTATTCTCGTATGGTCGTTTCGCATTCGCTAGTACTGATGCCTGAGATACGAAGCTCTACCGCAAAGAAATCATCTTAAGGGAATAATTGCATCGGGCATCGATGTCAGATTGAGGTGCACGTACTGCAATTGAATCTATCAAGCTATTTTTCCTAGTGGTCATGATGGGGTCTGGATTCGTTTACGCCGGCCGCTTGTTTTCGTTGCCTCCAGTCGAAGTTTTTTCTCCTCTGAAATGCAGTAAATGCTCCTCATCCGAGTGCTCGAGTTTGTAGCAAAGTCTATAAGCTGTCACTAGTCCATTGCCTGCCTGTCTACCTGCCTGCCTGCCTGCCAGCCTGCTGAATTAATGGGACACAAAAAAGAAGATGACAAGACCTTGATGAAATATATGAACGTCCATAGTGATATTGTGTGAGGTGGTATATGGATGGTGTCTTATTTGTATGGAGCTCTCGAGTGGACTATGCGATTATGACTATTTGTGCTTAAAATGCAGACCAGAAAAATCACGAATCAGCAAAAACTGTGCCAGCTCTTGTGCTGTGGGTCCTTGCTGGAAAAGCTGCAGCTGTAGCTCCTGGCTAACCACAGTACTTATTGTTGGTGAGACGTTATGTACAGAGCGGGCTATCATTCTTGGAAGACGTGAATTTAGCATGTACATACATAGATACATGATATCGCTTAGTCGTGCCTCGCAAGATCCTCAATGCAAGGATCGAAGAAGCCTAAGTGAATTGGAAGGAGATCAAGTAGTCCTGAACTGTTACGTTCAAAACTCAGGACTACTCTATTTTTGGGGAGGGTCTGCAGGTTACGCTTTTTCCGAATGGACGAAGGAAGCAAGGAAATAATTGGGGAAGTGATGTGCCATACCGATGGTATAAACTCGAAGCCAATTTCATGTTGCAGTTGGACAGTTTAGGAAATGAGAAGATGGTAATGTGCTCGTCTTGCCTCAGGCGAAGTTTTTGACAGACTAGATAGCCAGAGAATAAGACGCGGGAAATGGTAAGGTACAATTGACTTGAGCGTTATTTCACAGATTCGAATGTATTTATATGTAGCGGCTTAGAAGGTACCAGGTGTCTACAAAGCAGCCAAGGCTGAGCAACTGCAGAGGCAAATTTGCACCGAGGACTCTTGAACAGAGGTCTGCTCGGGATATAGAGCAGTTTGTGAGTTGGTTCATTTTTTTCCAATTTGCTGTTCGCAGTATGTACTTTATTCAGTGTTTGTATTTAAATAGGCTTACTTTATACCCAAATATGTCGGCTGCGATTGCCAAAGCGGCACCTCGATTAAAACCTCGTAAATTTTCTAGTTTTTGCAAGAGGCAATTTCGCAAAAACAGCTGTGTTCTTATTGTTGTTTGTGTTTTCGTCGAATTCATTCAATGGCCTCTTAGCCATTAAAAACGACAATCCGAATATACTACGAGTAATTGAATTACTGTTTAACCTAACACTGTCTAGATGTTTTCTCGTTCGAACATTGATCAGTAACTTTAGCGACTAGTTCCGCAAAAAATGGTAATGATTCACAAATAACTTCGATAGCTACCGGCTGCGTTCAAGCACATCGATACGCGTACGGCTTTCATCGGTTGATTTGTTTACGATCGGTGCGCCCGTCGCAGCGTGCGTTCTCGTTACTTTCATCCCTTGCTTTGTCATTGATAACAAACATTAATAACGATAATGATAGTAATAGTGAAATTTATTGACGGGTGTAAGATGGCGTCGATTCGCATGTACTCTGAAAGATGTCACGACTGCTCGCCTCATAGGCGGCGCCACAGTGCGCCAGTAATGCTCATATAGATGCGATACACGTTATTTGATGTATATCACATAGCCGCTAAATCACGAAAAAGGTGGAACAAGCCAGATCGGTACATCAGTCGCAGTGACGTAACGTAGTTAGACCAGGAACGGTCACTGCTGCTCGCTACAATGTAGAGGTAGTCCGTAATAATGATTCGTTACATATGAGTGAAGTCTTGTTGGCTTTGGTTGAACGATTAAGGCTACAGTACGAGAATGACTGGCTTAGTTATAGCTGCCCTAGCAGGCGACAAGCTTAGCGGCCTGAGAAGTAACACTCTCACATTTACTGCAATCACTGCATTGTAAACGATGCCTTCTCGAGATATCATTGTTGCTTTGTCTTCGATTGAACCTAACGTCTACTACACGTGTTGACAGCTCCTTACTTTGTCTTCGGCAGCTCCATGCACTGACGTGCGTGCGTGTGTGTGTTTGTTGACATATCGCTATTTTCTTGATGCTCTTCGTCGTCGTCGTTGTTGTCATTTTCTGTTGCTAGCTCTAATGCTGCTGCTGCTGCTGCTGTACACGAATGCGTGGTGGTTGTTTTGTTGGCAAATTCGGAGATCTGCTTCTGCTGCTTCCGGCAAGTGCAAATACGCTACCACGTACTGGACGCCTTTGACGTCGTCTTTATACGGCAAAGATGGCGAAAATTGGCCAGGATAGAACTGCGCGTGATCGGAGAACATCAATTGTGAGATTTGTTGAAGATATTTGTCGATCGTCAGACGTCGATTGCTTTCAAGGCCACCTAGAACAGAGACTCCGAAAGGAACAAGGCGACATACCCGGCCGTTCATTTTTACCAGAGCAGGATAGGGCAGAGCACATCAGGTCAGCGCCCACAGTTAGTGTAGCGTATAAAGTTGAATTCTCATAACCGCCGTTGCATATTGAGTCTCAGCGATGCCTGGCTTATGTTTTTCTATAATGATTGAACTGAATCACATTCCATTCTATCGTTATTTGTTATGCTCACCGAAAGGGAGAACGACACCGTCGTTTTGTGCGTGAGAAAAAAGAGACTGCCACTATAGCCCCCCGTCTACGCTCTTCCGATTGCAGGAACCCATTGAGAGTGTTCAGCTCGGTAAACTTCCTGTACTGCCATTCATGTTTGTCATGTCTCTCTGTTTCGAATTTAATGTCCGGTATCGCTTTTAGGCAATCCGTCAGACAGCTGGCTCCCAACCTAGCCTAGACAACTCCATATCGTAAAGGCTACCGGGCAAATATGCCACCCACTAGGAGATGTTTATCATGGACGAATATTAACGAACCTTATAAACAGTTGTAGTTGTAGTTCTCGTAAACAGCAGCAGTCGTACGTCCATTGACGTGATCGAAAACGGCGGTGCGATTCACTTGGCACCGAGATCTGATGGCGGTTATTATAATTATTTTCTGAAATTTCGTTGAAGGGAAACAAGCGATTGGCAGCTGCACCAGCAGGGGTATTTATTTACTACGGATAATGGACATCTTCAAATAGATGCTTATTATTATAGCTAAATTGTGCTATTGTTAGCTATCGATCAAACTAAAACATAGATAACATCCTGGTGCTGCCTATCTTTATATTAGTTAGGATTCGAAGTGACGGTGAATTTTCTATTTTGTTCACTTCGATGGCTACTGAGGTCGTATTTGACTACAGTGCACTCCATTGAAGTACTGCTCTCGATTGAGTCAGCTTCGCTGGTTTAAACCGATATTTATGTTATTTTGGGCTTAACTTTCTGAAGGAAATATCTTAACTAAACATTTTCAAAGAGTACACTTAGCTATATGATTTAAACTTAGCGCAAGATAAGAACAAGGAACAAGCCACAGAGACTATTGTTATGAAATAGCTTTTTAGATAATTGGTCGATGCTCATTTCGAATACGGCCTTTCGGTCGCCGTAGCTCGTCAGAGGTAAGCAAAGTAAGAATACACGTAATCAGACTTCGAAATTCGAAGTCCTTAGGCTCGGGTACGAACGTTGTAAAACGTGTACGTCCTGTTCCTTACTATTGAAGCTAATGCTTATTTGACAACGCGGTTTTTGCGACAGCTATCGTATTGTTACGAGGAGAGATAATTGCTATCGTTTACCTCTAATCCAACCATCTGTCCCCGATAAACCAGAGGAATGGAGTGCCGCGTGGGAGTTTTGTTCCAAGCTGATATTACGGATTCGCGCACAGGCGTACAGATATATAATTGTGAATTTGTCTATTCAAACGAGACAGATGCCCTAGCACTATGAAGACTGTGATGACTATGTCTATATATCGTTCAGGCTTAACTGGCAATTTGATTGGAACACCAGAAAACTCAGTGCGAGACTACAACTACCAAGATCGAAGACGAGCGACTAATATAAGGATCGTAGCTTATATCGAAATTATCTTCGCTCATTTTATCTTTGAATCGCTTTAAGGTACTATATATTTATAGTTTTCAAAAACTAGCAAATGTATAAATGTGTTTGATAAAATCGTGCATATCTGTATGCAAGCTAGTACAAGTTAGGTAATGAAAACTGAAGGGATGCGCCAGCGTTCGTATGGCAGCGCGCGGTAGCTGTTGTTTCTATTAGAGGGTCAGCGGCAGAGGTGGCACGGAAATGGAATTAGTCGAGGGGCCTAACAGTCCCGTAGGCTTTATCGTCCGCCAAGCCAGTGATGGCTCTAGTGAATGGACAGGTAAAGGCACAGCGGACTGGAAGTTAACGAGGGGCACCCTCAAGGAAACACCACAATTGTCTGGAGCAGTCACCACGGCCGTTTCTGCTGGCACAATTACAGCGACGACGATTTCAAAACGGCAGTGAAGCTGGAAGGCTGTGTCCTCCCACACTTCGTCTATAAAGACTGTAGTTTCATGCAATTGAGAGATGTCGAGCATAGCTGGTGCTTTGTGTCGGGCTGCTGCTATTAGTGCCGCTGGTGTACTTAAAGTTCTGCTAAATCAGAAGGGCAAATGTCTGCATTAAGTAGGATGTATGTAAACAATCGATGACGTGCTGTTAACATTACTGTCGTGGCTGACGTCATTGTTGTTGCCCTTCCTGCGACATTTAGAGTCACAACACGATGTAATTATCTTGCTAGGCCTTGCATGTGCGTTCGACAGGATCAACACATCGAACAGTTTTTTTTAGTGTTTTTTTTTTTTGGCTGCATTGTGTACACAATAAGCAGAGAGTCTGACGGCCAGTGACGTTCGAGGCAGAGCTGTTTACAGTATTGTCGCGGTTAACAGTCGGCAAAGGTTTAATGACTAATTTAAATATACTTTTAAACTATGAAAATAAGGATGGTGCTTCAAGGTGGATTTTCTGACCCATGTCTGAGGTAACCACGAGCAAACAGTGCAGCAACTGATAACAACCATATTTTATCAGCAATGATTTTTTCTGTAGCGGGAAAATTTCGAGAATCAATGAATATCCGTCCGTTTTAAAATCGTTAGTGCTCCCAACAATGGGGTGTCAATATCGAAAAGAAGACAATGCGTATTTGGTTAAACAGCCTGACCCAGAGGGATAAATGGAAATATTTGAATAATCTGAGTGAACTGTGATCCATCATGAATTGTTATCTTTTGTTGTAGAATGCAGAAGAAATTAATAATATAAGTAAACTAGCACGAACAAATAGGTTGTACGGTAAGGTTTAGCTGATCTCCGTCTCTTGCTTGGGTCCACTGTTCCTGCTACCACCATAAGAGTATTAAACATAATCAAAAATGACGCTTTTATCGATACGCAGAAGAAAACTGTTTGAAACATCATCACTGGCAGACATGAAGTGTACTTCTTACACCCTTTGTTTGTATATAGAATAGAAGAGGACTGTATTGCTGAAACGGTCAGCTCGAAGAGGAGCTACTCGACGCGGCAATGGTTTGCTTCGTTTTATCTTCAATCAGCGGACCACGAAATGCAACAAGCATAATAAAAAGCTAAATTTCAAGCTAGTAAAGCTCTATCGCGGCTTTGGTCCGCTTCGCCCTTTTTATCTCGTTTAGGACGCATACGTTTGAGACAGGCCGAACAGCATCGCCGGTTGCAGTCTGTCGTCTTCGAGCCGACACGCCAGCATATACGTTTGCCGTCGATGTCCTCACACGCAATCCTGCTTCTTCGACGGGGTTCTCTTTATTTTTGTTAGGACTACGTCAGGGTGGTCAGCCAGCCGGCCGTACACATCGCCCACAGATTTGCGTAACAGAAATTGTCTCTTCGTCACTTGCGCTTGTGTCAATTGTAGATAGCGCGATATTGTACGCCACTCTATCCGCTGCCAAAAAAACCAACGCTCTACTCGAGAGAATTTTGGGCAGATCTCAACCAATGCCACGTAACAAACCGCCCCGGCTTGACACCCAATTTGGCAGTAACAAAATCGCGAGCACCGCAAACCAAATTGTTGCTTCTTTTAAGGAGGAAACCTTTCTATATGGTGTAAGGGCGGCACTTGCCACGGCCTCGACCACTATATGGTAAAAAATACAATGACAAGCGCGTATTTTACTCAAAAACACTTATATAATATGTATAGTTCATAATCTACTCACAGCTGGAAAGCGCCCCTGGGCCGAAAAGCGGACCCACGAAAAGACATGTAAAAGAGGCCGTAAAGAAAGCTACAAAAGCGTATCGATTCCTGCAATTTTTAATGTTGTCTCACTGAGTCGTTTTGATAGGTTTGAAAAAATTATAGCCAGCTAAGTACTCTTTGTCACACGATGATTTGCTATGTTTCGTTCATAGATGATCTCTTTTTTTCTATTATCGATTCATTTGCATTCCACATATCCGATGTCCGGGGGGCTGGTGAATAGATCGATGTGAGGACTGGTGAGAACTGATTTCTGTGTTGTGACTGGTACTCATTATATATATATATATATATATGTATATATATATATATGTATAAATATATATATGTATATATATGTATATATATATATGTAAAAGTCAATTGTGCCTAAGAAGGTGAAGTCTACAGTAATAAGCCAAAACTACATATATATATATATATATATATACGAACAGGTGCGACCACCCGGCAGTAATCTGTGCCGAAATGTTGAGCATTGTCTTGCATTAACGTATCGATTTCCGACAGAAAACGCTGAGCATCCGAAGACATGGAAACATGCAACGTTTTGGATGCTATATATACATTGTTGATAGTTTCATCGACCAATTATATATTAAAATGGATGCGAAGATCTGCGTAGCGTTTACGCCACTATGTGAGTGTAAGTGATGATTTGCTGCTATCCACAGAAGTTGTATGGTCACGTTTGACAACTTCTTTTACCCATTTATGGATGTCGCGTACGCACAGCGGGATAGCTAAGAGACAATAGATATTATTACTGCTGGCACTCAAGTGGCCTGGTGATGCCATCAAAATTTTTTCCAGATTCTGTTTGTAACCTTAGGGCAATCATATCTTCTTTTGTAGTCATTGCTTTTATTATTATTATTATTATTATCATCGTTGAAAACGTCACAAATTCATACCAAACTAAACATTATTCACTCGACGACACGTATGTAATAACTGTTTTGATTTTAGATGTTTTTGCAATACTAAATGTCGCCTCTATTGAATAGGGCGTATACATCTTCCTATCAATTACTTTGTAAGTTGTGATCTAAACGTATGATCCTAAATGAATCTCTAAACGTAGTTTGCTTGGTTTTGATTACAACAAGACATATAGCTACAAAGGAGACACTTCCAGAGCCTGGTAATGAGCCGATTGAAAACGAACGCATTCAGTTTCCTATGTACTACAGTACAGCTTATCAGAAGCGAAACCTTGCAGGTCCGCCGGCATTGAACATCACGAGACCAGTGGTTCCGTACCACATCCGATATCACATCATATCAACATCCGTAAAAATATATGGGGGTTTACACGTATTGTGTGCTTTTGCCATCATAGTCCATAATCCCCCCCCCCCCCCAGGTTGCTTCAACCCTTGCCTTACTTTTGGGTTTTCATTTCGAATTTGCATTCAGAGCAAACAAAAGCATTCTTCTTTAAACCTTTCTTTTCATTCGCTACTTGCTCGCGTGCGTCAATCGCCGTAACACTTCAAGAAGTCGAACTGGTAACGGCTAGCGTTGCAAGCACAGATACCCTAATGGTATTCCTAGAAACATGCAGTAAAACCAAGCGCAGTTAAGCACAGGGGAATGATGGGCACAAAATCCGTGTCCGTACACCTTTCAGCTGTGGCGCACTTCAATTTCGCGCCTCATCACGAAATAGGCCTAGCCGGAAAGAAGAAGGGAGAAAAGATGACCATAGTCGACGCAATAATATATAGTCGTGGTTTGAAATAAGTCATATGCATCAGTTTATGCATGAATAATATAGGCATATATAGACCGATACGTGCCGTTTTGGTGTACAGCGTTCAAAAGGAAGGAAACAAATACAGGAAGCGTAATAATTATAACGGTTAGTTTATTTACTTCATACGTTTTCGCTTTCCCGTCGAGGAGGCTGTGTGGAGCTCTCGGGAAGTTCGTACTTCTACTGCTTAGCGCCAACCATATTGGATCGCGTTGGAAAAACTAGATGTTGGATCTAGTAATCCTTCCGTCCGATTGCACATGAGCGTGGCATAATTATCAGAGGAGCAGTCATTCGCTGACTTTTTACTGATCAGAAATGCTCTGAGGTCTGTACCGATTGAAAACATAACATTGCACAAAAAAAAAAAAATGACCATTCCAGTCATGGCCCTTCCCATCCATACGCTGGGGAGTGGTAACCATTTTTTTGATAAGCGAGTTGGCAGGCGTGCGTAAAATCTTCGATAGTTTGCATCTATCAAATTATGTTACGTGTAGACTATAGCTGGCTAAGAAAAGCCATACGCCGAGACAAACTGTCATCGTAACAAACCATGATAAAGTTCAGTTCCATACAGTTACAATATGATGAGTGAGCAGATTATATAAGAGCCTATAATTCTCACTTCAGATCCCAGAATCGTTACGAAACCTATTAGCGAGGATGACTGACGAAAATTGATGAAGACAGGTCATCATCAGTTCGTTCTAAAAGTGTTTTCATCAATGAAAAAACATCGGGCAGAGAACGCTCACGCAAATGCAGCCGCCACGGCGCTCGTGCTTATCAAGCGGACTGCTTACTTTTTAACGCAGGTTGTATCCGAGTCCTTTACAGACTGAATCACAAATGCTGTCGCATATGTTTTTGCAGCGAGCGTTTTTCGTCAACTATTAATTGTTGCT
Organism: Varroa destructor; assembly: GCF_002443255.2. Taxonomy (NCBI): domain Eukaryota; kingdom Metazoa; phylum Arthropoda; class Arachnida; order Mesostigmata; family Varroidae; genus Varroa; species Varroa destructor. Next base: position 26,544,874 of record NW_019211455.1, on the reverse strand, counting down.
GGAAAAAAAAAGACTTTAAAAAGCATACAAAATTGCCATAGATCTTATGGCTCTATAGACTATGAGAAGATTTGCTCGCGTTAGCAGAGTAGCCCCGAGTGATCAACACGACTAGTCAATTGATGAACCATTATACTGCCACTATACGCGCTATACTGAAATCATTTGTGTGTATGATACGCTCAAGCTTGACAGCAATGTTCTAAACAAACAGATCCTTTGATGCCAATAGTGGGCAAGTTTACTTCATCTAATCATCATCATCATCAATGTCGTCATTATAGGTCTTCATCAACCACTTAGATAGTGTGTCGAAACCATTTTGGACATGGGCCGCTTGCTAATAATCTATCTTTACCAGAAACTATCTCGCATTTTTCATAGTTAAACATAGAAAAACGAAAAGCCTAAATGAGATATTTAGTACTCTGAACATACGAGTTAAATAATGTCATCAAGTTGTACGTCACCTTATTTGTATTAGCCACTTATAAAGTGCGCGAAATACAGAACAGGCTGTTCGGAATTGAGGAAATTGAACGCGATCCTTCCATCACCCTTTTGGTGTCCTAAGATCACTTGCGTACTAGGCCGAACAACTAACCCATCGCCGTCCCTCATCGTTGGAACAACATATGCTTTCAGATAAAATCTATATATTGAATAAAAGCATTATGGCAGGGCCGCGTCAAATAATGATCCCGGGTTGCTAAGAAATTTCCTTGTCCTAAAATGCTCTCTTCGTGTCCCTGCGCTGCATGTCTTTTTCCCTCGTTTTTTCGCTTTGCCCTCACAGTCGAAAATCGAAATCACAGATAATAATAACGGTGGTAGTAATAGTACTTTCGGAGCCATCGACCAAGTGGAGCATTGGATCTGCCCGTGAATGCACGATAGCGATTACGTCGTGGGGCGGTAAAGTATGAATAATAATGGCAATTTAGGGTTATAAATATCAGAGACTCGAAGATAAATCGTCGTCGATCGTCTGACAAGAACACTTCTCGCTGACGAGCCCCCTAGGCTTTCTCTCTCTGCCTCTTTGCAATCGAAGGAAGCTTCCACAATAGATCGTGTTTGAGCCCCAAAAGTTGCTGGCGCAGGTGTTATTTCTCAGAGTAGTCTTTTAAGGGAAAAATTTAAAAATATAGCGAGGTTAAGACTCACGAACGTGAATTCTTGCCGATTGGTAGCCGTAACAATGTAGTGTATTGGATGGGCATGTCTGTGTCCTCTAGATGCATTCTGCTTATACATATCTTCATAGGAGACGTGCTGATTGAGAACGTGTGGTAATGGGGCGTTATGACGCCATGTCAACAGCTGTTCTATCCGATGCTTCTGTGGACCAGCAAAATACAGTGGTGATAGCAGAAGAGTCTTCTGATGTTGCTCGTATACACCTTCGAAGTCGGCACCAATAGCAGTAGTATGATAGCTGAATGTTACGAGCGACGAAAATTATGAGAAGCCTGTAGTGCGCCATGGTAAATGTTTGCATCGATTGTTTAAGCAACTGGTCATGGCAGCGCATCTGTCAGATAGAGCCACTTAAATACTTTGTCACCTACGTACATAACGAAAAACCTGCGAAACGAAAAAAAGCTGCGGTGTTCCAAAACACTGTAAACATTGTACGACGAGTAAAGGATGTTGGTTTAGCGTCTGCTTTTGCGTTCCATTAAAACGTATTGATTTACATAGGCTGTGAATGGCCCAATAAGGAAAGAAGATGAGTGAGTCATCTTTCCTGTGTTGGACCACAGGGTACGATATCATTTTTTCAGGTCTAACTGTTTTTGCATTGGATCATTTTGTATTTGTACAGGTGGAAGAGACCAATCGTTAATACAGAACGTAGTACAAACAGACACATGCTAGATACATATAAAATTCTACGCAGTAATCTTCATATACTGCTCATCCAAACGGCGACAGAATATCATTTCGTTACTTACACCAATGGCTAAATAACAAACAAAATCGATTTCACCGCCGTACATCAACGGTAACACAACAAAGTGTTCCTCATAAAATCCAATGTTTTGCTTTGGCCTTTAAGTTGATTAGTACGTGTCCTAAAATTGTTAAGATTTTTTTCGAAATTTGGCCCGCGGTAGCATAGCGCTAATGTTGTTATTATCGTTGCTATTGTTCTTATTACTGTGATTAGGATTGCTTCCCAACCCCATGCCATACCGACCCACATGTGGTGACAAAAGTCATTTCTTAACGCGAAGAAACATTCAAGCTTAGAGTATACTTCGATCTACCGCCACAACCCTAATGATTGTGCCCGCTGCTTTCCACGTGAACACGCATCTAGGCCACGCTATACATACGTATATTTCCCGCAAGCTAGTTCGTTGTCATCACCAGCACACGACACGTTATTCCGTAAAACGCAACAACCGTATTACATCACTACGGGACTGCGCTGACGACGCTGCGGAGTGTAGCAAATTATATAGATCGGTGCTGCGCGGCTACGGTCTACGCTCCATGATTGCACTGAGCTAGTTCTGTTCTGCGTTTCGCAACAGCACCCCAAAAAGCATGGACGATCGTTTGTCGATTATGAATTGACCAGTTAGCAAACAGGCGCGCGGGTGTTCTCTACTATTCATATTTGGCGACATTCATTGTTGGCAGACGCCTGCATACGAAATCGTGCGCGCTTTGCTCACATTCGAATTCTCGACAAAGTCCTGCGTCGGCTGCCGAGGGCGCCAAGAGCGTGGGCAGCAGCTGTACTTAGCAAGCCGCCGTCGTAGCTTAAGTAGTATTTGTGTAGATGACGCGTTCAATGGCACAGACTCGCGCACACACTTGTATCGTCTGTAACAGAAGCGCACGAGAGTCTTCAGTGCGTGTTCAAGAGTAGTTTGGTGTCCATGCTTCTATTCTACTGCTTTCGCCATTGACATCGTCCGATTACTCGCATGTGGTGCGACGTACGCACCGTCTGGACAATTCTGGACATATCTGCTGTGGGCAAAAGTCCCGTAGTCTCAACCCAACGAATGAAGCCAGACGGTGGATCATGACGATTCAAGAAAAGCTGCTATGACAACAACAACAACAATAGCAACAACGACAGCCAAAAGAGTCGCCGCTGTCGTCAGAGATGACGATAACTATGACGGCAACGGCAATCGAAACGAAGTGATACATCGAAAAAACCGTTGCTCTATTCCATATACGTATTTTTGTTGTGTACGCACTATTTCGGTACGGCGTATCATGATGCTGATACGGGCTCATTGCGATGCCATCCACTAAAACATTCCTGGTGGCCGGCTGAGCAGAAGTTGAACAGGCCGAAAAAACATTCGAGAATCCGGTGGGACGATTTACTGTTACTGCTTACTGGTACCGTCTGTGACTACCCTTGTATTCTCGTTCAGGTTGTAACCGTGTAATTCTCACGTGTTTCTGCGCCGCGGACTATTACCGACATTAGGAGTGGAGCGACCCTCACTCCATGCGTCCAGAGTGGGCACAGGCGATAGACATATCCAAATTGCGTAGATGAAGACCTTAGGCCGATGGCAGATTTAGACAGTTCCGCACGGTACAGAGATAACAAAACACGGCATAGACAAAAACTGGTGAGATAATGAACAGCCCGGACGTACCCACGATGTTGCTGTATATTTGCACACGCAAGGAGAAATTACCCATTACAGCACATCATAGGTTGACGTTACTGTGGACGTTCGGCGGCGTCACTTCTAGAAAAAAGGCTTTTTTTTTTTTTTTCTTTATTGCTAACAATATTTATTGCCGCGTCAAGCGGCCGGTTAAACTGAGGCAATCTAGACGCGGACGGTATGATGCCTCAGATAAATGAAACTTGAACATTATAGACCGAATAGCGTAAACATCAGAAAGGCGTCCTGCATGATTTAAAAGAAAGAGTTTAGTAGAAGCTTATTGATGATAAGTACGGCTGCGGCTTGTAATTTCATTGAAGCCGTCCTCAATCGATTGGCTCAGCTCGTTCTGCGACAAATTTTCCTTCAAGCCCGAAAACGCCTACAGGATACATGTTTATATACGAGCAGATATAGCTGGGAACGGATATCGTAAATTCTGGGACTTTGACCGCTATCAATTGATTGAGTCACTCGCTCGTACCCTCATAAGGGCGTGCCCCACTTCTTGCCAATCTTACATATTTTTTTATTGTCGGTCACAACATGTTAGCCGAATGTTAATTCAACAAGTTAATATGTTAGTGGATATGCCTAATATGCAACAGAGCAAAAGGGCCGCTGGTGTAGAGTAAAAGGGTAAGCATGCCTTTGCCGAGTCCTTATGCCGTCCGTGTTTAGGTTTCCCTACTTTAACCGGTCACCTGATTTAGCATTACATGCTGTAAGTTTCATTCTAGATGCGATACTGCCGAACGCGTCTAGCAGCGTGAGTCTATGATATGCTATAATGGGTAATTTTTATATGTCGTACAACGCAAGAATCCGATGACGACAAATAAGGCTCTTAACAAGTGACCAATCAACAGAAATTCTAGTGACATTTCGGCAAACCCATTTACGAGATTACGCTTGCCAAAACAATTGAATAGGACGAAATCGCTCTGAGTGAAGGACAAGCTTCATTGGCGAATAAGTCGAGAAAGATGCGCATATGTAGACCGTCAAGAGGACAATCACAAGATGTTCATCTTGTACACTTTATTTAATGATGACTAGCTGCTTCTACGTGTTTGAAAAGCAAATTGTTGGAAATTTCAGTGCTCAGATGAAAAATGCTTTTTGTGCAGTGGAAAAGTAGAGCTATTACCCGGGAAAAATGATTCCCAGATCTGAGGTGTCGTCATCATCAATAAGTCCATTGAATGAAGTATTGGAAATGCCAAAGATGAAGGTATAGTAAAAATTTATAGCGAATTCTAATTTTAAATTTGATTAGGATACATGCTTTTTAAATGTATATACATACATTTCAGAGAACATGCTTCATGAGTGGCGCTGTTGAAAAGTTTACCGACTATTTTTTTTTTTTTTTTATTAAAATCGTCTTTACATAACATGACTTACCTTAATATCAATGTCGTTCATTAAGCGTTTTATTACGATTGTGGGTGTCACAAATGAACTGCGGAAACCTTCTGCTCACTGCCATCTAATTTTCCTTTCTCACACCAACGTCGACTATACGGATGGATATAGTGCCAACGGCCTTATACTGATAGGGTCAGCTAACTGTACAGCAAAGACAAGATAATAACTTGTACATTATCCATATCTCATTAGTACAAGAACATCATGCATCATCGCCGTGTTCTTCCAGGCACAAGGAGAACCACTTATGAGTATTCCAGTATCCTTCTAGAAACAAACGATTACTATTTAGTTCTCTCTTTGGTGCGTACCTAATCTGTCAACACAGTGATAAATAGCGCAATATTGATTCCTGTTGTATCTTGAAGCAACGCGACGTCGTTCTGGCTAGCAGGCGACCCGCAGCCGTCGATTTCACAACGCAAAAGCGATACATTCTAAGGACGTCCCGTGATACATATGATGGTATTGTTGTAATACTGCTGATAATAATACTGAAAATAATAACAATACCAGTTATAACAATAAGAACAACGACAATAACAAGAACATCCATAGTAATTGGGTAATAACGGTCGTTCTTTCAACGGACGACTCCGCTATAGGTCCGATGGCGAATGATACAGCCGTCAGTTTTACACCAATATCAGCAGCACCGGCTCACCGTGGTCGAGTGAACCATCAACATGTCGTAAGCCTGAAGACCATCGGTCAGTCGAAAGGACAGATGCCTCTACGCTAACCACATGGAGGTATTTAGGGAAAAAGTTACATAGACATTGGCGCCGCACGCCAGGTTCCATGACACGACTGTTGGATAGTCGATAGACACGTCCAAACAGGCGGCAGAAATATGCGTTGTAGGAAGAAAAACGAGCTGACAGGGCCGAGCAAGGCGGAATTTGCTACACATGTAATGATAGTGTTACAAAATAACCGCACCATATCGCTGCTAGACATGCAAAGGAGAGCAGAAACAATGGGGCATTTCGTATCATTGAAGGGAAACAGCTCTGCAGCGTGGCGCCACCTTGTGGGAACGGCAATGAGATCTACTATAATTATAGAATACATTGATTTTGGTCCATTGGGCTACCGAAACATCACTTCATGTGAATGTATGACCGATAAAGGGAAAAACTCATAGGCCAAATGGGAACGCTACGAAATTATCATATAGAGAGTTTGTGCGCCGTTTGCAAAGAGCGAGAAAATGCGATCGCCACGACTGTGCGCTTTGGAAAGTTGTCCTTCTCGAAAATTAGGACCAAGAAAGAACGTGTGTGTGTGTGTATGTGTGTGTACGCCAGAGAGCCATGTTTTGGCTAAGCCCTAAACCTTGGCTAATAAATTCATCTGTCATAGACCAGTAGTATTGAAAATATAGTCAGTATTGAAATTATCTAATAGTATTTGCCTTCTGTCACGTCCTATACGTTTAGCAAGGCATGTTCTATATAATCGTATCCCCGCATTTCATGTATTCTACCTTGTTACGTTCAATATCTCGGCGTACAAAATAGTTGCTGCTGCTGTGGCAATAGGGAGCATATGTTGTCTTGATACGCATTATAAATAGCCAGCTATATTATCGTCTTACAGGAGTACTCGGATAGGTGGAACATTTGACGACTAGGCTAATACAACTCCGATATTTCCGTAATGGCCACGACTGGTTATCGCATTATTATCGTAACTAGTTGCGACCAACGACTGGGTTGAAGAATCCATAGTGGGCAAAATCAATAAGGAACATATTTGACAAACACCTACCGATTCCGCATAGGGCAAACGAGGCGATCGATAGCTACCTTAGACTGACGACAGTGTGCAATCCAACACTATGCCATTGTTCTATAATTGACAGGATGACGAAAATGTAGTGATGAATGGACTATGACTTGTGCCAAACGCTACACGACAAAAGTGACTATTAATTTCTATCTATTAATAGTTACGACACTCGAAAATTTTCAGAGCGCCATACAGGCGGCGTGTTCGATTTCGAGGACCCTTACACACGTTCAAGTTAAACCTGATCGAAAAATGACAATATTTTTTTTGAAAAAGCAAAAAACTCCCCCAGAATGCTTGACCTGCCGTGATAATACATAGCTGATTGTGGAAGTAAACCTTTTGGTCGTAGGTTGACCTGCCAATGTACTACACGAACGAAGGCCTTCTGAATAATACAAGCGCGACATAGATAGCTTCGCATGATAGAATGATGATGAATAGATTATAGAATGACACTTCGTTATCGATTTTTCCGGCTCAAAAGAGACGCAAGCTGTTAACCGTATGATGTCTGTATAATATGTTTTCGAAATATGTTTTAAGGACCTATAATTTCACTTAATTAAATTAATGTTTTCGCTTTTTTTTTTTCAATCAAGTCAATGAAATCATTGGCCGTACAAAAAAAATTTCGTCGATAAGTTTATTGAGGGAACAGCTCTCATTAATAGCTTAGCCGGTAACTGAGTCGTACCATGTAGTAGCGGAACGCGGCGAATAGAACCCTCAACCTGATTATAATTGCTCTTCTACTACAGAAGTAAAAGTAAGATCATACGTTATTCTATAGTTTCGCTAACAACTGATATGGCATTCTTCTACGTATGCATACAATTGAAGACTGACGTGAAACGCACCCACTGGTTTAATCCAAGGACAATAATTGGAAAAACATTTTTAGACAGATTACGAAAAACTAGTAAGGCAAATCACTATCTAACCCCCGTTAGCGTCTAACGTCCACCTGTCCAATATCGATACAAGCTGAAGATCTAGAGATTTAACGCCTTTGACTGTATAGCCTTTTCATCAAAGGTATTCACTTCAACGACGAAATTGAACATCCAGCATTCATACATATTTATTAACAGTATTAGCATGCGTAATAGCAACTGTTTCTCAAGCAATGTCTAATACCGCGAACACAGTAATCTGTTTCTCTCCGGCATGGCATACGCCTTGCACTTGTCCGTCGACTCGTTCAGGTGACTGGCTGACTGACTGACTGACTGACTGACTCCCTCCGTCGTCTGTCACTACCATTGTCATCATCGCCAGGGCCGATACAATCATTATTGTCATAACTAGCGATATCTGACTTTCAGGATACAAGGCTACATCGATGGGTAATGGAACTGTACATGACGCTCGATAGCCTAACGTAACGCCAGCAGCAGCTGTAGCTCCGATTAGAGACGATCTGATAATAGTCGAATGCGTGTACGGCAGTATTTATAACGGCAGCGGACAGCGCACCGCTAAATGGGTACAAGCATAAATACGCGGTGCTTTCCTATACAAACTCGTCGTATGTGGGTTGAGTTGGCTGGAATTACAAATCGATCTGAAATAGAAATAAATGATGGCGATAGGCTGATGACTAGGGGGTTCGAACGATGGCGAGCGCAGATGAGGCCTTCAACCCGGCCAAGAGATTACTAAATTCGTTTATCTATCATAGTCACCAGCGAAAGTAGAGCTGAAGTGGCTCAGTAATGAACCCAGTTCAACGACTTATGCTAATGATAAGAATATATTGCAAGAAAGCGATCCAGGGACGACATACCTGATAACTATAGTAACGAAACCTAATTATTTCTCGATGCCATTGTCGTATTAATTAAATCGTCCTCGCCGCTTTCTAGCACTAGCTTCGCTTCTGTTCACTTCGAAATAACTACGGGTGAGCCGTCACAGTCGGCCCCAACTCGTGGACAGGATCGGTTTTTTTTTCTATTAAATTTAATCCTCCGAACAAATATGTATGCATTGTTATTATTAGATTAAATCAAATCACTGAATACTATAGCGCACGTTGATGATGCCATAAATGAAAAAAAAACGATCATATCATAATTATGTAGTTTAAATGTTTAAGTTTACTGCGTCATAAGTCGTCGGTTGGTTCCGGTTGTGGGCGCTAATTGAGTCAAATTTAAGGAGCTTAACCCTATTTCTCCCCAGTAAACAGTGCCCACAACAACATTTCGTTTCGATTGATTTCGTACTTGACTCAGGATCAGAAACTCTAGAAGCTGCTCGGTATCATTAAGGAAGGATATACCTATATGCCTTACAACTATCCCGGACAAGCTTATAGAGAAAATCCGATAGCACAATGCAGTTTCTCCAAAAAAAAGAAAGACATGATTTGGCAACGTTTATAATTGCCATCTCTGTCTTTATTTAACGACGGCTTCATAGTGAGCGATTAGTACCGTTGTACATACTGTTAATTTATAGGAAAAATAATTCTCCATTGCTTTAGGCATCGACGCCAACATTGGCAATCTCATTATCTTTATTTATCCGCTAATCGGAGCCAGTTATCATATTGTAGTCGAGAAATGGGATCCATGACCCTCGTCCGTCTATACGGTTGCCCATGATATCTACGGCCCACGGTATCGTACCTGGTGCCGAATGGTGCTCAATTGCAACTATTACATGTCGGATCATGGTGCACCTGTATAATTCGTTCATTGGAGCCATGATTTACATGGACTACTGGTTTTCCAACTGGATCAATAGAGAGCCCGCCTGCAGCGATAATCAATATGCAATATGTCGATGCTGCGGACGCAGCAGATGTTTCATATTATTCTCTTAGGCCGATCAATGAGCAACGCGAACGTGTGGACGTGTCGGATCTGTCCGCGTCATCCTGAGCGGTTACAAGATCGCTTGCGTAACGCTTTGGTTCGGCAGTATCCGGTTTCTTTTCAATGTCCAAGTAGGACATAGCTTGCCAGACGTTCATATCTTAGTCACTGTGAGATCGCCGGGCTTGCGACGGTGATGACGGCAACAACGATCCTATGGGTCGAAGCCATTCGTGATGGGTCGGCGGCTGATGCTGTAAACATTGAACAGATAAGAGAGAATGATGGAATAGGCGATCTAGAAAACCCTTAGTTTTCATGGAGTCAAGTATCTAAAAAGACAGGAGCTTTATGTGTGCATATATAGTCCAGTTAGATAGGTAGAACAGCAACAATTGTTGATTCAGCACTGAATTAGTTTCTCTTATGGTCACGTTCCCGCAATTCGTGCAGTACCATTACAGTCGATTGCTAGCGAAAGAATCGTGGCAGTTACAGATGGCCTTCGAGTTGTCATTCGAGTATAACACGAAGACTAGCTAATCTAAATAATGTTCCTGTTAGGCTTAAACAACGAAACGATGGCATCAAGCGGTACGCTGTGTATCGTACCTAGTACCATCGTTTCTTTTTTCACGTTTCTGCTACACACAGTTTTCCAAGTTAGAACTACAATGTTAAATGTAGCTAGGAAATATGATGGAAAATGCTAGACACTACTGATGGTATAGCATCAAGTGATATTTCGTGAAAAATGATGGGACATTTAAGTAAACATCAGTCTAATAATAGCTCTACTTACCTAAATCATTCCACGAAAAATACTTCAGCGCAGTCGATTGGGCAGACCCAGCTTTTAAGTTAAGAGCATATGATGCTCTATATATATTTGTTGAAGCGGCTACGAGGATGGAAATCTACTCACTTGATTTCTGATTAGCAAAGATAATGATCGGATTTCTCCATTTCACGCTCAGCAACTCTCTAGCTATCGGGCGCACATTTGTCAGTCATTTTTTGATGTTATTATAACAATTTTCTAGTCCAAGCTCGGATATGATCTCATCTTGGATTCAGGGCCTTTTTTATACGCTGGCATATTTAAAAATATCAATGTAAACGACGATCCCTGAAACATGGTCACAACTCATCTTGACGCTACTGCTCGCAATGTTACCCAAGACAGGTCAGCAATGCGTTTTTTTGAATAGTATCAGCCGTATTTATAGCGATATGAGACAGAGTACTGACCCTTGGCGACCTTTCCAGTTCGTATATTGTAAAAATACAATTGCACTACGTCCTTCGCTATAGAAGGCAGGACACTATAGACGCTCACAGTTGACAACAAGCCCCTTGGAACGCCTAGATGGGAGTGCCACGGAAAATACGTGCCAAACGTCGAGGAGAATCGAGCTTTTCAGTTCTCCTTTATTCAGTGGCAACAAGTGACTTACTACGCTGGCCGCTCTATCGTTGTTAATGAATTCCGCGTGTATATGTTTTCATAAAGTTTATGAGTTTGTTGAAATAGGCTTCCGGCCTACAACCCAAAATATCATGGCTCTGTTCTCAATGACAACTACCCTGTAGAGAGGTGACAGCTTTAAACATTTTTGCCCAAGCCTAGTGTTTGAACATGACCATAAAAAGCTCGAAAGCGTATCTGTCCTCTTGTAACAAATAGATATAATAACAGAGTGAAACCTATTTTGTTTAACAGAGACGTTCATCACGATGAAAAGTACACGACTATATATATATATCGGCTATATGGGCTTAAACTTCGTTTGAGAGTGGTCCAGATAGCCACGATCTGTCGATTTCGCCTTCGAAAACCGGAACAGAGGCAGATATACACCTAGTAACCAGTTAATCGTCCGTAGACCCTTCGTTAACGACTAGTCCACTTGAAATAATTCACGGGAGCGTTGAAGGGCATTTTCAACAATACTAATTAACCGACCACGTTCACGGTGCCGAACAGGCGACAAAATTACAAGTCACGCCGCATTATCATACCGTCGTAATTGTTTAATCAAGTTAATGGCTAACTGCTTGATACTAACTTGATATTCATAGCTGGAAAATTCGTCCCAATATATATATATGTACATGTTCAGTCACAGCACACTTATATCTAGCAAGCACACAGACATGTTCATGAACAGCCAAGACATATATCTATTATATAGCTCTTACTGTTCCGCCCGATGAAAAAATAAAGTAGTCATTCACCACCGGTCTTTTTACGGTGGCTGGACACTTTTTATTTACGTACGAACGGTAACCAAAATAATCGAAGCGGGTGAGGTTGACGCTGCGAACGGGATAGACAGCTACAGGTATGACCATCATGTAATGTCGCCAAACGTAAGGCTCAAGAAAAGAAATGCAAATGAATGTGCCTGCTTAGAGCGGGTTCCGCCATCCTCATGGTGCGTTGAAAGTACTACAATTTACGAGATGAATCGTCGGGCCAGCATCGTTTACGCTGTCGCTCGAGCCACCGTCACTGCCCGTTAACATTAGTAGTATCTGAGCGCGTCGCATTGGGAACTCGGCCCAGCTGATGAGGCCTATGTCGTTCTGCTGTAACGCCAATTATGAGAACTTGGCGACGTAAGATAAAAGTGTGCATAAGCGTATATAAAATCAAGTCGACCGGCTTTAGGTCAATAGCTTACGACGAAGACAACAGAACTACCTGCCTTGGATATACAATGCGTGTACGCCTATGTATAGCGATCGCGACTTGCACTAGTTCAACCCGGGTTCCGTATAGATGCGTCAAATGGGGCGCGACTATAACAAAATTGTTCTGTTATTATCGTTCTGGTGTCGTTATAGTTTTGGTTAGTGCTAACGTAATGGAAACGTCAGCCGATCGTTGGCGAGACGCCATTTAGCAACAACAAATACTTATATAAAAACGTGCCCGTGACGTAGCTAGCGCTGTCTCGAAAATTGACATTCAAGTAAAATCGTTTTCGTCTATAGAAAAATATGATCCCACCCTCAATGTGACGTTTCCGAGAAATTTAAAGTAAAGCCCACGCTTTTACTCAAAGCCCCACCCGATGAATCGCACCGTCTTCAGAAGGCCATTGCAAGCAAAAAATCAATAAGCTATATGGATGTGAATTTCCGATCACGGCGAGCGTTTCTACAAACGAGCGCCTTACGCTCGTTGAAATCCTACCTAAGTCTACCTAAATACGTAAGCTATAAAGTGAACACAAAGATAGCCAACGGGGGCAATTCCTCTGACGGTCGAATTTTTTGCCGTCATTAGGGTTAATAGCGGAGGTGGCCAAGGTAAATATCGTTCAGCGCATAATAGCAGATCGGCCTGAGTAGTTAGTTGAGATAGGTTGTTGATTGTGTGCGGCTTTTCTACGAATCGGAAAAGGTCGTTACTGTCGAGAAACAGAAACCCACGGTACAGCGTAATTATTTTGCAGGATCGTAGTAGCAGGACCATTCACAATATCTGCAAAAAAAGCAGCACCCGTTATTGCCACCTCGACTAGCTGCGACCGAAGATTGTGCACACCGTGCGTAATTTGGTGACGGATCCTCTTAATTTGGAACGAGCGGAGACTTGTCACAAGACTCGATAGCCGTGGGGATACAAACGCTCAATTTCGAAATAACTCTCTACAAAACAAATAGAGAATAAAGATATGGAAATCGTTCGGACAGATGAGCTTGAGTCGGCTATCTGTTCGTTCTTAAGATAATCGTTTAACGTGAAACACAAGGAATTCAACTATGGTTATTTGTTGAACGGGTTTAGCGTCGTATTAGTATTCTTCGCGTCTTTCGATTCCACTTGTAGAAAGCTCAACATTCCAAGGGTACATTGACAACTTGTTGCCGGAAATTGCTCAGGATTTTTATGGTTTTGTCACTCTAACCCATAAACATCGAATCGGCAGTACGGTTTTATCACGACTATTTATTTTATTCGTATTGACTTTCCGGTCTTTTTCTATTTGTTGTAAAAGCCAGTACAGTGTGGTCCGGTTGCCCAGATCTTCTTAAAGGATCCATAGTAGAGCGTCTAGATTTCCTCCATCTTACTATGCAAACTACATCAGAATTGTTGCTACTATGATGATAAGGACGCGTATCGTCCTTACTGCTGCTGTTAATACTGCAGTCCAATAAATTCTCCAGGAATCGCTGGCGTTGGTTGTTCTTTTGACGCACCAGCTGCCGGTGGTAGAGCATGTAACCCCCTATAAACAAGCATCAAACGACGGACACCGCTGATACATCATGAAGTGGAAATCTTTCGCGCAAAGCTTGGTTTTATCAAAATGTTTTTTTGAACATTTGTATTGTTCGCACTTTTCTCTCGTTATTTGCCAAATGTTAGATTAATTATGCCAATGACTAAGTGGAAAGATGTACTGCAAAAACCATCGATTTTGAATTAAATGGCTTCAAAAAATGCCACTTTTTTCCTTGGAATATATATTTTGTTCGATTTTTAAGGACATTCAATGCAAAATTAGCTATCTCGGGTTATTAGCTAGCTACTGTGGAATAGAATTAGACATTTCTGGTGTAATTGCGGGATTTACCCTCATGAGAATCTAAGATGAAACAATGAGACTTCATAGGTCCAAAATAAAATCACTCATACAATAAAAGATGCTAAAATGAGTATGCATTATTTCATGGGTCAATACAAAAAATTTTATTTGTTCGTTATCATCAAGAGGAACGGCTGGCTGAGTTTCTGATAGCTTGAAACGACGAACATTACCGGCGCTGATCTCCGAAACAATTTTTCAGCACGACTTATAGAATTCGAACTCGACCCCCCGGACATTCAAGCACTGACTTCGATGCTGTATTCAGATGCAGGCCGTCGTTAAGACTTGTGTAGTTTATCTGACGTCTTTGAGGTCTTGTTCATAGAAATAATGTTGCAAAGATATCGACTGTGGTTTCGAGGGCCGAAATCTCATCACTCGTCGCAGCTATGGAACACGCCATGGACCGACGCACAACCTTAAAGAACTGCGTACCTTTTTTTTTGTCACACGGAGACGGGGTGTATTCAGTTGATTTGTTTCTAGTACACCATTGTCAAGTTAAGGCAAATGGCCACCACAAGGTAATTTGCAGCTTTTGCTAGGTGGTGAGAATGAACCTCATAATGAAGAAAATATTATATTCGCTATTATCTTTATCGTCACCTATTAGAATTGCCATCATAAAGTCCCTAGCGAAAAACCCATCGCTGCGACCATACCGTATCTAGTTGGTATAACATATTATTAATAATAATTAAGAATTGTCCCTAGTGTTAATCATAAATGAAGAGCATAAAATTCTTACGGCAAGGAGGTTTTGTTCAGTATTGTCCTTTCCTTCACGTTGAAGGAATGAGGTGCACGGTTCAATAAGCCGAAGAAACAGTTCAACGCAACGGTATATATAGTATTACGAAAGAGCCAAAAAGCAACGGCCTTAAAAGTCTCGGGATACGGCATTAGTTCTCAAATCTGCAACACGTTTTTATAGTTACGCCGGTAATAGTTACCTGTCTCTCTGTGTGTCAAAAATCTGCAGGCTATCTTTGCTGGAACTAACGAGCCGTCACAGCGATCCGAAATCACTGAAACTACTACAAGTATGTTCGTTCGCATTGCGTTGCCCTGGCCCCGAGTCATTGAAACATACGTTCTCTCGCTAGTTGTGCGTCAAAGAGCAGTACGCCGACATAACTGATTTGCAACAGCGCACGTATCACATGTTCGATATTGATTATGCCGTAATCCGTGAATCTCTCTTTCTGGAACCAATGCAACGTCCACAAACCCCAGTAATGAACTGGGATTCTGCGTCTCTTAGCAAATGATCCAATACCGCCGTGCCCGTCAGACAGGAGTTGTGGACAGTTTATTCTTCATCTTCGTGTAAGACTATCACGTTATGCAGGGTATCGTGCACGCAAGTGTACCCACATACAAACACACGCACGCACGCACGCACGCACGTACGTACGTATGTAGATAAACGCTTATATGCTGCAACTACACACTTTGCTCTGTTGATTGGCAAATATTATCTTGCTTGAGGCGATTGGCGATCGCGCGGGTGATGCTGTTATGGGACCGTAGTATTCGTACTCTCTAACTGGGGCTGATTTCAATAGTGCATTGCAGCCCACTGGTAACCACAATTAGTGCTATGGATTTGCTTATATCCCACTACGCATAAGAAGCAGACACACAAACGCTGACGTCACAGCATGCTAGAGATGGCAATCATAACGATTATTCCTGTTGTAAAAATATTTCATATGCTCTACATACGTATATACATATGCGTAATGTCATTATACATAATGTCCTTTAGATACAATGTGGTAGAACCGCACGTCAATCATTAACAGCAGCAGTTTCTGTTCCGTATAATTCTAGACACGCGTGCAGCGTAACAGTATAATAGATACGGATGGTACGTTGATGAATAGACATATAGAGGTGGGTGGCGATCGACTGCGAAGGAGCACTTGCAGGACCACGTTGACAAGAAAATGACAGAAAGCGAAAATCGAAACGTCCTTTACAATCTTTTGCCTTGACAAATACTTGCCATTACAATGTAGCTATTCCTAGTTCTAATGACCTCACTTATTATTACCACATTTACAGCTAACTTACTTTCGAGCAGGATAATTTTAGCTAAATTAAGTTTGCTGTTAACGTTGCTCTGAGTCTGATAACGTACTGTAGTGGCCGGACACACCTTGAAGAGATTATTAGGCACCTCTGTTAGATGAAGGCGAAGCCATCCATTGGGGCGTGGCAGCCTTTCTACCCATTTACCGGGTTTATATATCTTTGCGGTTACCATTGTTGTTGTAGTTATTAATGAAAAGAATCGGTCTTATATGAACACGCTCTAGCAATCGCTCCGATGATCTCATGTACAAGGTTACAAACCGAAGTAAATGGTCTATGCCACCGCGACAGACCTATTGCCCTGATTAAACATTTTTCATGTACTTAACATTGAACGGAACCATTATATGCAGGACGTTTGCCACATCAGTTATAAATTGTAGACAAAGCGTGATCAAAGTGGAACCAGTCTGTCATACAGCAATCGGAAGCGGTAGACAAGGGAAGCAAGGCCCTTGAGCTTGATTAAGAACCGCCTATTCTCTCCTAGCCAGTGACATTTGTTCTATATGCATCAATGGCTGTTATGTTTTAAAAGGTGTCGAAAGCTGAAAGTGCAAGGAAAAGGCTATGGCAGCATTATAGGCGAGCAACTGATACTTGTAGAAGCAGGTCGCAAAATCCCCCGTGTTAATTTATTATTTGTATCATTACGTACTTCGTGGAAAACACTATAGTAGGATGCTCTGCTCTTTTTCTACGTCCAGTTCGGCAGTTGCCAAGGGTTCGTACACGCAGACCACTCGAACACGTTTCTATAAACAACAAAAACGAAAACATACCTAAACTTATCACTGAGAATTTCCAACTTCTTCCGATCATAACCTTGCAACTTCAGCTCGGATTTAAACCAAATTTACTACTAGTAAATAGACACGACTATAGTTGTGTAGGCAGATAAGTGCCTAAATGTCTTTTTCGGCGAAAGTCGAACTAGCAGTCAGCGTGATACACCTATTTACTACACTGAGATCTGAATATTTTTACGTGAAGGACTACAGATCATTTAAGGAGGGGCTAACTAACTCACCCATTCGTCAGTGGTAGCGGGAAACATAAGAAAAACCGTGTTGATTATACAATACTGTAGAATTGTCCTTGCTGATATAGCATATCTGTTGTAACGGCTGACCACAGATATAGAGATAGAACCGGAATCAGAAATAGATCATCAGACCGGATTGACCGCTAAGTGAGAATCATTTGATACTCACTCTGGACAATCTCTCTTGAAAGTTGAACGCGCAAACATAGAGGCAAAGCAGTATAATTTGTGCCTGTCTGCACGCAATTTACGCGCAGTTAGATAGATACACGACGGGCGGATATATGAGGACCTGATATTGCCTATTGTTACTGTGTGAACCCTTTATGCATAAACCATTGTTTTCTTCAGTCAAAAAAAAAGTATCTGTTTCAGTATTTTTTCCCATATCATCTCCCAATTAGATGTTCGTTAAACGTAGATTAGTATATCGCGTTGCTCAAAATGCGTCTACCAATAACTAAAGTTAAATATAGAAAATAAAATAACGAAAAAGCCGAAAGTCTTTCGAGGACTTCAGCACGTTGCAAAATATGAGGCGATCGATTCTTTTTTTTTTTTTTTATCTTCCCCAATAGTTTATTAATCGATCATATAAACTGCCCGCGCTTTTTTTTTTTTTATACCCATATACGTATACACGTTGTGGAAAACGTTGAAAAGATCATCGATCGACACGACCCAGCGACACGCAGGCAGCTGTTTGGCGCTGGTGGCTGAATCGGCGTTACTTTATTTACTGTGTAACATAATATTAAACATTAAATCAGCAGATCTTACACGGCGTTTATGGAAAATGGGGAACACTCATATAGAGTAATTGGCTTCGTATGATTTCGTTTGCGCTACCTTTTGGCTTATGCCAAATATCAATTAACCCCTATATATGATGTACTTATTAAACCACTGCAGTTTCTGGGGGTCATCATGATGATGATATTAATAGTTACAGTTGGCTTCAACTCGGGGGCAATTTTTATTGGCGCGCAATAGATACGAAAGTATGGGTAACATTTGTGAGACGCTTTCCATAGTTTTCCATTCCGCAAGCTGACAAAGCATTTGCTACATCTATACAAGCAATATACCTACACAAACACTTTTCGCGCGGGACAGGTGTGGCTACCTTTGCGTTTGCTTTCTCGTTTACAAAATGTTTTCGTTCGCATTACGATCGGTGTTAGGCATCGTTTCCCGAATGACGTCGGTACTTTATCACGACCCAATTTTCCAAGTAATTTTACTACGCAGTGTCGCATTTTAGACAGAAGTTACATAAATCATATTGATCAGCGCTCAGTAGACGCGATGACTTCGGTAACAGTGCGCGTGTAACTTATTCAATACGTGCATCACCAGTGACAGCTATCTAAGTTTTACAGAGCGCCATCATGGCGCGATATGCGTACAACTTTTCTTCGCGGTCTCTTTATAAGGTCACGCATTCTACGAGCTATCAGCATAACTCTTCGATAGTTTTAAGTTGTTTTAGACGATTTACGTGGACTGATTTCAAAGGCCACAACACGTACGTGCACAACCCATACGGCTGCATGGAAGGGTACTCGTTGCAAATCTGTTAGCTTGTAATCAGTTTCGATGGTAGCGATCCAATATTCATGCATTTCCTCACAACTCCACTATCATGCCGCTATTCACGTACAGCCATCTCAGATCGATTGTTTCACGTCGCATTTAATAGAATACTAAATTTTAATGCGACTTTTTCTTTAAATTGCAGTTAGGCCATGGCTTAGACGACAAGGCCAAAAAGGGTTGGCCCCCAATGACTGAGCCTTTCCTTGGTGCGGCTGGCGAATTTACATAGCGAGACACCGAGTTTAGTCAGCAGCTGGGCAATGGTATACATAAAAGTTACCGGAAGATCGCCGTGGTAAGAGACTTCTAAACAACCGGCTAGCAGATGCAATCAGTGTCTTTGTAATACACTATCATCGCCACCGTCGTCGACGTCCTCATGGCAACGCTTCAATTGTCACACACTCGAAGGCTTTCTGTATAAGGAAAACTATCAGTTCGTTATATCAATACTTCCGCATGCAACCACCTACATATTTGTGAGTTTTATATATATACATCAGTCTGCTGTATAGATATTCACAAATCTCATCTTGCTAATACGCTATCAGATTTGTATGGTTAGCGGGAAGGCCGTCGGAGACAGCATCCTCGCACTGTCGCTGTCATCGAGATCG
Source organism: Varroa destructor (assembly GCF_002443255.2). Classification (NCBI taxonomy): domain Eukaryota; kingdom Metazoa; phylum Arthropoda; class Arachnida; order Mesostigmata; family Varroidae; genus Varroa; species Varroa destructor. The sequence continues at coordinate 26,525,200 of NW_019211455.1, read as the reverse complement.
ACACAGACATAAACATATATATAGCAAAGTGTGCCCTTTTCCTCTAGCCCGCGCTGCCGACAACAATGGGATTACCGTAGATTACATTCGTGACGTCTTTGGTGACATTGAACGCTGAGCAGGCTGTTTGCTTGACATAATCATGCGGTAAAGTGTTATTACGCAGAAACAACTCCTTGTTGTGTACTGTGTATAGAGACACGTACTGGCCTTTGGGGGCCAGTTGGGGCTGAAGCAGCAGAACGTACTGGGCATGAAAACATTACGGGAATGCAAGCAGATGACTGCAATCGTTGCACTTTTTTTTCCAAGTAAAGTTTTGCACTTAACTTTTTGCTTAGTCCTCTGCTGTCGATTTCTCGTGGACCGAAACTACCAAATCGATTGAGTTGCACTAAGACTGATCAGTGTTCAACTTTTCATCCCAGTTACTGTAATATATGTGCTAGTATTAGCACGGAAACTACGCGTACCGCTTTAAAGTGAAGTCTTCGTCTATACTTGTCTGCGCGTGTAATCCACCGTCATCGAGTGTAGCAGTATCCTTCTTATTTCGCGAAAAAACAAGTGGGTAGTGATTTAAGCCTTGTGAAATAATGAGGGGCTATTAGGAATGACAATTATGAGGGTGGCTTTGTTCTTTGATTCTGCCATTGACTTTTGCTGCATCGGCAACCGCAATCGGGAGCACTTCAATCAATATGGCTGCGAGCAATCGTTTCCATAAGTGTCCTCCAGTCTGTAGGCACGATCGTGCACGCTTCGACGCACGTAAAGGTGCAGGCTAAGAAGAACGCAAAGGCCCTTGAAACCTCTTCTATATTTTAGCCACTATTTCTGTTTCGTTACGGTGTCTGCTCCAGTATGACTGTCGACTGAGTATCATTCAAATCTCTTTTTTGTTTTGATCTTCGGTCAGCTGGATGCGCGGTTTTCTTCCGATCCATCTGGCCCAGCTAAGCCAGATTATTCCTCGAGGACTATTATACGGTTATCAACAAAAGCAGCCACGTTATCCACAAAAATGAGTGTGTATAGTATCACATTATACCATTATACATATATACCTATAGATGGCGGCATTCGTTTCCATGAAGACGCACACATACACAGAAAGAATTTATGCTGGATTATAATAAGAGCTGAATAAACTTCAGTGTAGCATATTACAACTTTATAATTAGGGAGTCCTTCAACTTTCTAAAAATCGCGATTGAAGGTAACGCTGAGTACAGAAATCGATGGCATACGATACTCCAAATGATTTTTAGATGGCGCATGACGCTATAATAGCGTACGCAAAGCTGGGACACAATAGCCGAAAGCCTATACTCACGCCCTTGTACAGCTATTGTTTCAGTAGCGTAGTTTTTGCCCCATCTGCCCAAATTTATGTGACACAACACACACTGCACAAACCTTTTCACTAGTTTTACCGTTCTACGACGTTCCTGCTATTATGACACCGATCGCGTCGCCGAAGATACGAAAGGAGCAGCGTAAAAGACGACGCCTTCACAAACCTCATTAGCCGACGACTGTGTCGTTCAAAAGGCACTAACTGGTTTACATGACCGTTATTTTTTGCCAGGTTTATGGCGTAGATAGCCAGCGTCACATTCGTGAATAAACGGCCAAATGGACGCAGTCACCTAGTTTTGATTTGCTTCTCAGTAAAGGCACGGCACGGCACGGCACGATTCATTCTACCATGCAGATTATACGTGAAGCGCATCCTCATTTAGAATAACCAATTCCCTTTATCAGGCTACAGACAATATCTACACTAAATACTGGGTAGTTTCAATATGCCTAACTGAAAACTAGGACATAACAACTGCTCGCTTCTAGCTGTCGAATCTATCAAATAAAAATGGCTCTAAATCTGTCAAATAGAGCCCATATACAAAAAAACAAAATCTAATTATCTCCGATAAAACGCGTTGATACATATCTGTATAACGTGAAGCCACATATTGTACCTATACTAGTATCACATGTTATTTATACTTCGTATAAAATCTAAAAAAGGACAAATCGATCAACAACGAGAGCAAATTTTTCGTATACCAGTCGGTTTTGAATAGGTGCTCTATTGACGATCATTAATATTCGTTCTGTTCGAAAGGGCAGAGTTAATCAGTTTCGACATGTAACTGACGATTTGTCAAAAACGTCGCATATACAATATATCTCAAATCAAATGAAGAAAAAAGAAGACGCGCATTGAAAGTACGCATCTTCTTATCGATTCCATTATTAGTCAGAAGCAAGAGATACTTGTAACCCCATGGCGGTGGTGTGCCATGTTCACCATCGCATTAACCGCAGGATTGGATTCGTCGCCACTTCATTGGTCTGCTTTCGCTCGCTGCCGACTGATTGTGGCCGCTTCTGCTACTTCGACAGCGTCTCTAAGCGTATTTTCCACCGAATTACTCCTACTATACTCCTACAACGTAATAATGTTTACTACTACAGCTTATTGGGTTCTTCGGCCCATAACTCTGGTTCCATTATCACCGCACCACGCTTGTGATTTTGATGATATCGCGCATCACACACGCCGGCGAAGGGCGACAACGGCGACAGATCAGCCTGCAGACTGGCGTATACGCTTGTTTAACGGCCGGCATGCGGTTCGGCCCTGTCAGCTCGACACAGATGTGACATAGACCGAGACGACCTCGAGAAGCGCCTACGTAAAGTGGCATCAGTAGCGACAATCGTAGCGATCAGTTCAAGGATAACAATGTGGACAAGGACAACGTCAGAAAAACCAACATATTGATAAAGCGTCGTGCAGGACAAATGGCCGCCAGAGGTTTTCATTTTCGTTTGAAAAACGATAGGACATCAGAACCTTGTCTCAAGGCTTTCTCCGAGACATCCTACATCTTAGAACCCGAAGGCGCAAAGAGGCTGCGGAGAGGGGACCTGCAGGCACATATAGTCTAGTATGGGGATGCTTATGGGTTTTTTCTTCGCAGCCACAGCGATAGCTGCAGTTCACAGTAGCTGCAGTTTTACGGTAGATGCTGAAGCCTAGTGAAGCGATTCAAACCCTGTGAAGTGTCAAAAGAATGCGAAAAAAATCAACAATGATTAATGTCGAACGAGACTAGCTTCCTTTTTTGCTTCCCTTGTGTCGAAATAACTCGTCTCCAGGATTTTCAAGCAGTATTGGTATATAATCAATCTGTCGCAACAATGACGCGTTGCAGCGAACTTTAATAATAAAGGTAGTTCCCGTAAAATGTAGAAATTGTATACACGTGTGTCATAAATGAAGCTTGGATATGGTCGTGTTGCTTTCACATGTTGAAGAAGACGATACTGAAACTAATTATTGCAGTGGGAAAAATATAGGGGTAGTATGTGCATTTCGTTGCCTTTTCCGTTGACGTTTTCAGCAAGGGATATTTTTAGTTACGAAACAATGTTATCAAATAAGGGATTCAGCCGCCACGTGGGACCATGAAATGCCCTTGGCTTATAGTGTAGCAGAAATAAATACAGTAACCCCACGTGTTTTAAATGACTGATGGATTCGGACAGGCGTTTGACTGTATCTGTTACCATAGGAATCTTTCGCTTACGATATGGGAAATGCGTTTGCCTGCAAAGCTCAGGGACACATTGTGTCTAGGTTCGAACTCAGTTGTGGGCTGCTTTTTTTTTTTTGTCTTCGAACGAATCAAGTTCCGGGCGTAAAACACGGAATTGTTATAAAAGTGAAGCAACGAAAATGCAGTAATTACAAAGGCCAAAAGGTCATCGATTTGAGATGACATTTGAACTTCGCAATTGAACTTACAGACGGATCGACGCAAAAAAATTTATTCAAGTTAAAAATTCTGCTGTCAACTGTGCGAACATTATGTAAGGCAAATACGACTAGGGCAATTTTCAGATTTCGAGAATTGCTTCAGAGAAAATTTCTGATATCGCCGATTTAATCGACCATATACACTTGTTAGAACCTCGTCAAACTGAAATACGTGTTTTTATAAGGCAAAGCGTGGAATACGTGATAAATTTTTCAAATAGATATTTTCAGTGACGCTTTTCTAAATAGACATTTTTTGAATTTGAAAATTGGTAACTGCAGTATTTAAGTACTGGTATACAGTATTTAAGATTATACCTATAGCTCTATTCTAGTAATGAAAATCGCCTTATGCGGTGCAAAAGTGCTTGTTATGTCTTTATACTTTATATAGTTTGTGTAGTAGGGCTCTAACATATTCGTTTAACTAGGTCTATGAAAAGTGTTTAGTAAGCGAATTGTGTTTATGGGTGCAAGAAGCAATATCACGAACTTTCAATGTGGTCATTCGCTTACTGAAGACAGCGATCTTCTGTGACGAGGTGCAAGTCGTGTGAGATACGGACCATATGCTACATACACCTCATCGGGTTTCCTATTCAGTGTACCTAGAAGGAGCCATAGGAAATTCGTGCGCTACTACAACTTGTGGCTATACCTCAAATGGACGAGGGGGGAAGCGGGGTTGGCATTGCTTTAGAGAGAACACTGAAGTATCCAAAGCTGACATGGCACTCGAGCCTCAAACCGAAAAAGGCTATTATAATACTAACCAAGGTGTCTCCACAAATTGAACAAATCGTTGAACTTTTGTACCCGCTTTGTTAACTTCGCTACGGAAATTGAGGATGCCAATGTTCACTAACAGAATGTCGAATTCGAATTTGTTTCAACTACCGGTTGTTTCAATCTGTTTGTATACTATTTTCTAATTGATGCCAACAGCGATCCTATAACGCAACAATGTCTGTAAATCTGTTTAGTTCTATTTTAGATTTTGCTGACGAAGTTGGGGGTAAAAGCTGTTTTCCTCGCAGCTGCGGGCAGTGTGACCGAGTGAGGTGTCGCCTGCGGCACGAGCCGCTCCTATAAGCTTCACCCACTGGTTCAAGTATCATTTAATTTTTCTAGCTGCGCGTTTCGTATTCGCTCGATTGTGGAATTCTAACTTCAGCTACAGGCTTTACGCCCAACAAACGCCTACGAACTTCCTCGCTCAGCGATGCCCCTACGAGGTGTGAACAGGTATTATTTTATACGAAATCTAAAGTTCAGATTGCTATAGATGAGCTTTTTTTAAACGAACGTGTTTATGATTTTTAATATAAATTTCACCAGTACAGCGTTGGGTGCAAAAGCAAAATTTGTAGCGATCCCACCGTGCCCCATGTGCCCATTTTCAGGACCGTGTCTCCCTCCTCCGCCGGGCGCCTGAGGAGGAGTGACTCGCTTCGTTCGGTTAGCTCGGGCTCAGCCCGCAGCGACGACTCACTGCCGCGCTCGCCCGCAAACGGTGGTCCCAACGATAATCACAACAATAACAACAACAACAAAGGCAAGAGCGTATCGTTTAATAATAACGTGCGAGTGCAGTATCCGCGACGGACCTCACATTCGTTCTCGAAATTCGATTCGTGAGTGTTAGGCTTATTGCCCAGATCTTCTAAATTTACGGTGATAATTATCTTTCACTCTATTTCTCGTATGTTTATAATCGTTAATAAGTACTATCTACAGTTATCGATATCGGTGCATTAAAACTACTATGGAACATCTGACAAACAGACCAATTTTTACTTGTTGGGTAAAGTTTGTTAACAAATACGTAGTTGATAATTATTCGAGTATATATATATATATATATATATATATATATATGTATGTACGAACTGGCGAAAACTTTGTAATAAACATCCCCTCCAAACAGGTTAACGTCTCTGAACGGTCGCCATTCGCCGATCTCGAGCGGTCTGAACGAGATCGATTACAGCAACACGAACGCAAACGGTGGCGGCATTCCGTACGCCTCGTCGCCCCATCATCTGCCCCCGCAATCGCAGAACTATACGTCACAGACTCTGGAGCACCCAAACAAAGGCGGTAACAAGAAGTTCTGGAGCAACGTCTGGAGGAGCCATTCAGTACGAAAATCCGACGATAATTCATCACCAGTCATCAAATATAAGGCTGGTATATGATGTGGATTTTGACAGCGTCGCAAAGTAGCGGCTACATGATATGACATGTATTATATTATGGTTCATCAGTTATTTGTAAACTTCACCTGCAAGAACTGGAACTTCAAGTTTGATATTGCACACTTTACGATAGCTCTATTGAATGCGACGTTTTGGTATCGCTCTACAAAAGCAGTCACTACAGTTAATTAAGTTATATAAGTGTATTTGTACATGCGCTTGTGTGTTTTTGTAACAGGTCAAGCACAGCTCGCCGCTGCTATCGCGAAAATTTGTCGGTAAGAAGCAAGCAGGCTCAGAATCACCTCAGGTACGGCGGAACCACGTTAAAAAGATCGTCAACCTCTTCAACCGGCAGGCGGCTGTCAATAAACAGAAACTAAGGGAAGACCAAGAAACCACAGGTAGATATTCCTTGAATTCTGCTAAGATAGCACCAGAGGATGTTAATGATGAGTTTTTAGATTAAAAAAAAATATACAACTTTCAAGAAGATATATTGTTTGCATTAATTTTTTTTTGCCGTCACATTTTTCTGGCATATAAAGGCATGTGGTCCTGCTATCATGCGATACGTGTCCATAGGTCCCAAAAAAGGTCTGCATGACCTTCAGTCAGCTTCCATGCCCGTTCCGTCGATGCCTCTTTCACGCACTTCGGTTACCCGGAGCAATTCGCCGGCCCCACGACCGTCAGCATCTCCATCGGCGCCGCCCGGAATTGCAAAATCACCCACAATCGCATCGACGACGACGACGACCCATCATGGGCCAACCTCGATTAAACGAACAGTCACTACGACTACATACGAACCACGACCCTACGAATACGTCACGTTTAATAATCCACTCAATTTTCAATCAACCAGTCCCCATACCGATTCATCAGTGAATACCAGCGACAAAGAGAATTCATCGTTTCAGAGCGGGAGCTCGTTCCTCAATAGGGACAGCGGTAAGAGTGCACATGGAATACCTTTCACAAAGATACGAACCATTGCAACGCACCTAATGGAAATAATTTTTATTTACGAATCAGTGAAAACATGACGATGAAAAATACTTTAACTGACCTGTGGTTATTACTCCGAATAATATTCTTTAAATAACATTGAATATATATATATATATATATATATATATATATATATATATATAGAAAGCGATCCATTCAAATTAAGACCTTGGCGGGCCGTTTGTCGTATCGAGCATGCGCTCACGAGATACTGTTGATATCAGATGAAAGTCCTTCTTCTTTTTAATGCATTATTCCCGGACATGAATGAAAAATCATTAATATTTGATTTTTCCGATGCCAAACGAAATCTATCAAAATAAAAAAAAAAAACGTTCGAAAAAGATCGACGATCCACATTATTATAACATTGTGTGCGTTTTCTTTTTTCGAGCTAGATAAGGATAATCAATCAAGTTTATAGCTCATTTTTGATCTATGAAGATTTTAGAAGCAAAAATTAATAAGCGAGGCTATCTATTGCTGATTGGGTCGTCCAGAAGAGTTTAGATTTTTTGGAGTGTTCTAGTGCCCTTTTTTCTACGATTTAAATTTGTTGGTCGTTTCGAGCTCTTGCATTTTGGAGATTGTTAGCCTGTTATCTCCCGAAATTCTGTTTTTGTACGCGGCGTATCTGAGCTCCTCGTTAACAAGCCTACGTTTACTAGTACAGTTTCACGTACAATTACCGTTGAAAATGGCCTTCCAGCACACGCATGTATATATATATATATATATATATATATGTGTGTGTGTTGACCCAATAATGCATGTAGATATTTATAGATCTGTTTTACATCCTAAGAGAGGATGCCGAACAAAGTGCAGGCAGCAGATGATTTAGCCAAAAATAAGCCAAACGAAAATACGCGACAAGGAAAAGGAGACGAATACATTTGTCCAATTTTTTGTTACTACAACTAACAAACATAACCATATTGGCTTTAATAAAAAAACGAAATGTGTGTATCAAAGGGTAGTGAAAGACATCAATGGCCTTCTCTGCAATGACCAAGTTTGTGGAGCTGAGAATCTTGATAAATAGGTAAAATTTAAAAAAATTGTACACCGTAAAGTTTATATAATTTGCTTTTTAAAATTGATTCGAATCTTCAAAACGCATGTTATAACTTGGGATGCAGCTGAACGAATGCGAGCTTATTAAAGCTACTCTTTATATAGCATGATAATTATAGTATCCTTGGTAGACGGAAAGTCGTTAAACATATCGATATATATTAATGTACTATATATGTAATGCAATCAATATTGCCTCTTAGGTATTAGTCTTGCGGCGTCACCTATTCGTTCAACTTCACCTGGCCCTTTTATCTCCACGGTAACCCTTAACCACTCGCCAACAACTCCACGAGATCAGCGAGAACCACTCCTTTCGTCAACAGGCCAAAGAGACCCCTCCGAACTTCGTCACGAGTTCCGTTGGGTGCCGCCTTTTGAAGACGGGGGTCATCTTGGAGGTCCGTCAAGCGATGATTCTTTATACTCTGATAGTATGCCGCCCCAGAGGCCATTGAGAAATAAGCCGTCATCGGCTCTTAATATACCGCCATCATCCCAAGTGCAACATCCTCCTCCGCCCATGAAGGACGTCGCCGTTCAAGTTAACCAGGTAATATAGCCGAGAAGACAATGTGTTCCAAATGAGATATATTAAACCTCCACCAATTTGTAGAAAGCAAATCGGTTCACGGAAGCTTTTCGTACGCATACATATGGTATTCAACCCTATACCTCTCGGATTATCACTGTCATCATATTTTAGCATAGGGGTAAATATATTTCTAAAGGTCTTTAACGCGGGATTTAGATTTAATAACCTTGGTTGACGTTAGTAATTGTAAATATTGAAAAATTAATTTGCTAGGACGTCAAGTTCGCCAGAGTACCAAGGAACATTTTTCGAACTTGTCTCATTACTTACTAATTTTGCTTTATTTATCGATTTATTTCGATTACTTTTGCTTTTTCGCCTGTTCTCATAGATAAAACCGGGGAACCTCACACCCGTTGAAGAACTGCCACCACGTATCTACGCCCCGCTTTATAGCCAGGTAAACAAAGCTCTAAAGAAGACAAACTCCAGTCCGCCTCCGCCTCCCCCGCCGCCCACAAGCTCAATGCCGCTGCCTCAACGCTGGTCATCACATTCGCAATTGGTGAACTCATCTGCCTCGCCCGGTTGGGGCTCGGGTCACGACATGCGTGATCATAGTTCCAACCATTGCGATTCGCAGTCTCCGCAGTGGAGACGCTATCGATCAGGCAGTCCCCCCTCTCGCTACGGGGACAACTCTCTCTGTACACCGATGGGACTCGGCTACGAACATACCTCAATGAGTTCGCCACTACACAGTCCCGTAAATCGATATTCCGACCTGGAGCACGGTAATATCCACCAGTCAGATTTTGGTCTGTCGGATGCCGAAAGCGCGCCCAGCAGATCTCGAACGCCTCAGGTGAGTGACCCCTTTCTTCGACCCCAATAAAATGTGAGTGCCTGTTACTCTCAGTACGACTGGGGCTTTTAGAATCACCTATGGAGAAATATTTGCCCTCGTAATCCTCCGTTGGCAAGTGGACATAGGTGACAAAGTGATACGCTATACCTTTAGCGAGGTTATTGGTGTTGAAAAGTTCTGCGAATGCCAAAGGGACCTGAATACTAGGTAGCTTATATGATAGTCGGACTAATGCTTAAGTTCATTCGAACATAGTCGTGTAAGTTACCGATATATGTTGTACTGGAAAGATAAATACAAGATGAACTGTGAAGCGTTATGTTAGCAGTAAGTACTTTCTGTCGACAGTCGCACGTGAAGACGTCCAGTCGGAGCTTTGGCTTCAACATCGGCACGAAGAAGAAGGTAAAAAGCAAAAAGAGCAAGACCACTCAGGAGTCTGACTCTTCATCAACGTCCTCACAGGTTATTGTCTATTTTTTTTAAATTTCTATAAATCTTTCGCTTTTAAATTAAATAAATACAAAAAAAAACAGACTCAATGCGTACAAGTAAAAAGCTATGAAATTTTACAGTGTGAGAGGGATTTGAGCAACTAGTTTACTTGCAAAGAAGGGTACGCTGCAGGATTTCAATGTTTATAAAATGTAAGAAAATGTTGTTATATTATGTTTTTATCGTGCCTATCAGCGTTCGAGCTGTGCATTCGAAACAATGACAATCGAGAGATATTCCCGTTTGCTAAACACAAGGATCTTCTGTGTAAAAGAAAGCATAAATAATAACATTTTGTAATTGTTATTTTACCGAAAGAAGTTCTCATTTTTATTTTTCTCACATGTGATAACAACAAACAACAAAAGATTGACACCAGCAGGCGTTTCGGCCAGTATTGGCAAATAGTTTTTATAAAGTAATCAATTTCGCAGATTTTTCATAATACTTCTATTGAAATCGATTTCGATCACATAAATTTTGACCGAGACCACAGGCGGAGAAAAGCGAAGAGTAATATAAAAAAAAAAAACTGGTCGAATTCAAGTGAGACGTATTGTTTTTTTTTTTTTTGTTATATACTGACACAGCTTCCGTTTAGGGAGAACAGCTTTGTCACGCGAACAGTCAGCGAGTTAATGGGCTTTAGATTATAAAAAAAACATAAGTCGAGCTCAGTTCAACCCTAACTTTTTAAACGATCGCGAGGATCCTACGAAGTAATGCAATGAATCAAAATACTACAGCAGCAAGAAAAACACCTGTATCCGCTCGTTATAATTTATTATTATAGATAACTTAATCAAACTCGCAAAATGTTGTATATCGAATAACAATATTGCTATGAAATGAATCTTATTTACATGTAATACCTAGCTTATTGGCCATGCTTGTTCATATTAAATCGAAGTAAAATGAAGTTGTCTGGTTCTCACTCCAGTGTCCTTTCTGCTTGTAGGGCGTGTCTGGAGATCGTAGCCAGAGCATGCTGCGTCAAACTATGGCCCCGCGTAGCTTGGCCAATCCAAGGGGAGTTCGCACGCAACATTACAATTCTTTGCTGGACCTTAGTCCTGCCTATGGCCGCTCTCATTACCCGACCTATGAGGACGAATATGGTCCTGCTCCTAAACCGCCTCACACATACTCCTGGACCCTTAGCTTAGGTAATGAAACTACTCGGCAGCAGCTTTCCGTATGAATCGGCACTATATCTAAATTTTAAATACCGCGACTTTATACAACGTTTGATTTAATACAATGTATGCTAAAGGAACTAGCAAAATGTTACTTGTTGTGAAGGGAGCATTTCATTGTTGAAGGTTTGTTCGTCTGTATAATGGAATTTGTTTGTACAGCCATACGAGGGATGTAGTTGTTCCGGCATTATACATACATTAGGCTAAAATCTCTACATGGTACTGTATAGCCATTCACGATTAAGAAATGCCCTCCAACAATTTAAACAGGACGAGTCCCAAAATCGAAGAGGTCCATAGATGGCAGCAGTACAGCAACCGGTCCAATTTCTTCGACACAGACGCCACTTGCTCAGGCGGCACGGAAGGCTTACTCTGACGCACCTTCATCAATTGATGAAGATCACCCTTCGCATTTCTCACAAGGGCCCCGTCGAGGAGGACTCGCCGCGGCCTTTCACCACAGAAACACACGAGGTAATTGATTCTATTACGACAGACACACGTGCGAAAAGCAGTATCAAATGCTATAGAAAATAGCCTGTTTAGTAGAAAGACTTTGTCCATTTCAATACATACAATGAACTCTATCTAGTTCAACTATTTTGCAGATCACGGTTTAATGGTCTAATTCAATTTTCAGTTAAGCATCGTCACGTGCGTTATTGCCAGATAGGCCATAGCAGTACCCTTATTCACTATTTTTAATATCAATAGGACCGTATCACTAGGAAAAAGGATAGCCCATTGTAATGATGATCCCCATATCCCCAGTTTTACGTAGTAAACGGTTTTGTCGATTGCTTAGTAATTATATCAATCGAATTATGGAAAATGACTAAATTATACATGCAGCATTTTGTTTATTAACACCTGTAAAATGCTAGGAAATATCGCATTTGTTAAACATTGTCACAACTAACATTTAATGAGTACTAATAAACTCATATGTAGTATTATCAAGCATCTCAATGCTTTTATTAGCTTCGTAAGCTATCGTATAGCAAGTACTACCGAGCAATGTCGCTAAAATCGGCTCGGTCGACCTCGGTTCTTCATCGTACCATTTCGTTTGTATACGGCAGGTGAGGCTTTTAACAGCGGCGCTTCATCTTGCGGATCAGTAACAGCGTCCGAGGCGGCGGGTGTAAGAGAGCCAATCATAATGTATATTCCTGGTGTTCAAAGGGCCAAGGCGCCTCCCGATGCCGCCGTCAACCGGGGTAATTCGCTTCTCCAACAACAGTCGCCAGAAGGACGCAATAGTCCCCATTACAACGGCGCGCAGCATGGCTCCTGCGCCACTCTGGGCCGAAAGGAACACAAGTCACGGTAATCTAAAGGGGACCTTTATGTTATAGGACTGTTATTCTTGCTTGGTTCGTTTTTTTAGATCGAGGCATTTTGCTATAGTAGTTATTGAATGATTCGTCATCGTTTCTCATTTGCGAAAATGTTTGCTAAGGCTGTACGTTAGCTTAAGTTAACATAGTCTGCTGATGAATGAGACGACGAGATCATGCGTAAAGCACACACCATTAGGCAATCAGACAGACTAGTTTCAACATTGTACGCCGTACAAGTTTCGAACGGTTAAAATAACAAGTTTGTAACAACTTTCATCTGCGTACGTTTTCTATATCGTTTTAGATTCACCAAACAAGAAACCAAGAATGGAGGCGGTAAAAACGACCGTTATAAAAAGAATAAAGATCGAGAGCTTGAGCATCACACCGCCGTTCAGCGATCGAAATCAATTCCCCGAAATGCGCGCTTCCTCTAAGAATCTTGTCCCTAGGCCGTGCTTAGCTTGTTACGTTAAATGAAATGGTTATATACTGAACAGCAAAAAGTATCTTATATATATATGTTACTAAAAAGGAGCGGTGTCAGCAAAAAAGATATGTTAAAAGAGAACAATTGACCACTCCTATATAATGATGGTGGTAGTCCTAGAAGTGGTAGCAGATCGGCGGGCAATATTCTGCTTACCGTTATATGGTAAGTAGCCTCTCACTGAACGAGGGTCAAAACCCACAAATATTTGAAAACGACTTTTTTGACTATTGGCCATTTGAAACATAGTCTAACTCTCTCGATGTAAATACGTCACTAATTAAATGGTTGTTCAAACAGTCAGCGGCGGAGATTTACTTCATCCAACCTTTCACTCGCCTTCTTTCAACGTAAAAAATAATAAATAATAATAATACGTAATAAAACATATATACATAATGACGTTGACGGCTTGCTAATCCCTCTCGACTTGGCAATTGAGGAACTGGTCAGAATATACGAAATACAGATGCCCAACAACAAACCCGATGACCCAGCAGTGCTGTTTCCGATACAACTGTGTGACTTTTCAGCGTTGTAGTCGTACTGGCAGATACATCAATACGTAAACGCGAATGCAACGAAGAAACAAGTACACAAAGAAAAACCGCAATTGAGAATAGCAACGCTGATAACGAGGATAATGAAGAATACTTTGTCAGGAAAGTGTTGTACAATGGGGCGAAAAGGATTCAAATCCTTGTTCTCCCATTGGTATCTATGAGCCGATATGCGGTGGTAAAAGCCCGCAAAGCTAGCCTATAGATAAAAAAAAAAAAGAAGATAATGAAATACCGTTCTATTCTGGCACAAGTACCAATTGTAGACACGTACGTACACATGATTATGAACGAAATAAGTGGGCAAATGCAAAAGTAAATAATCTTTTCTTCTTTTTGCTAGAGGCTTTCTTTTTGGATCCTTTTTGGAGGGAGAGAACTGGCGCCATTATAAACATCATTAAAATAAATTCATTGATTCTAAAGCGGCATGTTTTCTACTTTGCTGAAGATATATATACCAATTATAATTATTACAAACCAATTATATAATCATTACAAAATAACTAATATCTAATCGTTAGCCAGCATTTTTAGTCTATTCCGTGCGTGGGGAGTGCCATATATATATTCGACGTTAACAGCGTATCTTGAAATAGGTCGCAATAGAAGTATTTCCGAAGTTGACCAGAAAGTAAGCTGGCTTGGGCAAGTCCAGATCCGCCGTGCGAAGCGGTGACGTCCATTTCGGTACATCAGAAACAAAACATAAAGAGAGATTTGGCTAAAATGTTGTTTAGGTCTATTAGTAATGCTAACATGAAATGACCAGGTTTGTCATTTATTTCGAAGTAATATCAAACATATACCGAACCATGGCCCAAGCGGATAAAGGGGTCCAGGGTTTAGTGGGTGAGAGTCCCACAGTACCGGACTTAGAGCAGTCTTGGCCTGCCTATGCCCGGTCTGCATAATGCATTTGCCCTTAAAAAAAATAAAAAAAAAAAAAAGGTTTGTCATTTATCGCTCGTAGGACAGATATCGATCCTTTTTGTCTCTTTGCTTCTACTTGAAGAGAGGCTGCGCAGGAAATCAGAGTTACTAAGAAACATTTGAATAGCCGAAAAAACATTTTTAAGATAGTGCTATGTGTTCTCACGCCACTGTTTTATCGTTAAACGAAGGGGGACTAGTCTGACACTAGCATCTGCTTATTTAATTAACCAATTTCAGCAACAGTGTAGTATAATTTTTCCCCAGAATGATGATGCGAAGACTATAAGCACAGAAACTCGTGTTCATAAGGGAGATTCTGTACCAGGGCGAGACTAGGGGGGTGCTTTTACGTTAAACGTTAGTACCACGCCTTAGTCGTAATGTTCAAAAAACCACTGCCCACAAAATATATATATCTGTTGAAGTGATCAGAACATACTTATGTTATTGCTGTCAGTAATCCTGTTGTTATTGGTACTTTGAAAAAACCGCTTTTTCAGTTGTCGGATAGAGGAGCGCACCTCTGATCCGTAAAATTGCGAAAGCCACCGAAGACAGCGCAGGGAAGCAAACCAGAAGAAGTCAGTACGCAGCTAACAACGGCGAGATACAAAACAATTAGAAAAAAAACAGGCAGACGCACGTCAACGATGTTTACAAAATTTACTCATTACATGTGTAAGCAAATCAGACAGTCAGCATTTATTCTTCTGAGACTTGAAGCGTAAATTAGTTGCCACCTCCGTAAGGCATTTTTGATGAAAACACAAAGTCGAGTCAATATATATATATACTTCCATGAAGCTCGTCATGTCACTATTGAGGCCATGGTAGCTAGCTTTTGCACCCACCTGCTTAGCATATGCCCTTATACTAAAAGGGCCGAGATTCTCTGCGTTCCACGCTGCGCTTAACATCTAGTAACGAGCCCGCCATTGTTTGGCTTCAATAAACCCTAGAACGCCAAGTAATGTGTTAGTTTATAATGTTTTCCTAGGATATTAAAGCCAATCGGTCTGCACTCGAAGCGCGTCCGCCAAATTAGTGATCGTACCGAACCAAGTAATGGCGAAAATGATGTAAGGTGCTACATTGGAAAAGGACTTATCGATAGACTCGGCAGTTATGATGAAGCGGCTTCTCAGGTCGGCCATTTTGCTGGCTAGGACAATAATATTTCCTTATTATCCTATTCTTATCCTATTATATAAAATACCACGAATGCAATTCAAATGGCTATTGCATACAGTGATAATTTTTATTTGCCAGAAACAAACTGAGGTATGGATGACGAAGGGCTGAAAACCAAAAGATAGCGTCCTATACTTATTTTAATTGCACGATGATATTCAATATGAGGGATGCTGTAGTTCGAATGTGATGTAACAGATATCAATTTATGCATAAATGGTAAGTTGTCAAAATCTACGAGCAGCGCTATGTTTGTTCCGCTAGCGAAAACTTTCGTCTTCGCGTGCCGGTAGAAAGACTTTTTTCAGACGTCACCGTCTTACGGTCGGTGCGTAATGAACAGTTATGTCTTGAACAATAGATGACAAGCGCAAGTATATAATAAGCAAATATGTCGTAGGTACACTATGTAGCGCTTAGCCAGGGCTTTGAAGCTGAGTATCAAGTATAATTAATCTAGTTCTCTATTCTCTAAATTGATTCAACTGTTTCAACTACTATCTTTGATAGTAACTTTTAGTGATCTGCGAAATATGTAGATTATCTCGAAATAATGTTCGAACTTGTCACATCCGACCAACGAATATACTTAATATTTACACAGTTCTTTTTTTTGGCTATTTGGCGACCTGATCGAATGCCGTCTGAGAACAACAGGCTTAAACACAAATATATCGTTTAAAGCTGAAAATAAATGCTCGGGTATTGAGTTTTAGGAGTGGAAAAGTTTGTCAAAAAGGTTTTTAGCGAAATAGTGATTTGTAGCAGTTACTTTAAGGAAAAAATTCGGAAGCTGAGGCCTACAGGGCGGATAACTGTACCTCAAGACATCAAAGGAACAACGAGTCGCTGCGACCGCAAAAGTTCTGGAATAAAATAGAGTTTGAACAATGCGCCTCTTGTAGGCTCAATGTGAAGTTTCTTAGAGGACGTGTTATCAAGTCGTAATGTAAACACTGAGTCCCTTGCGCAAAAATTGAGTTCCTCACCAACTGAGTTAAGATGGAAACACGTGTATCGTTGAGAAAATTGATCCTATTATTACCAGCAAAAACCTTCACGAAACACGCGGTCGCCACAAACAAGACATGGGCGAGTTTGTGTGCCCTACCACGAAAAGATCAGGCAACAGAATGGCGTCGGATAGGAGAGAAAGCTAACCTGATGCTCATATCTGCAAACGTATATCAGGGTCATTTTTTTCCGTCACAATATGTAGTTCCAAATAAAGATGGTTAATGCTATTAGATATCTCGAATTTCTGAAGAGTCTTATGGGTGTGGAATTTGCCAATCGATGGCGTCCAGTGTAGTTTTTCGACGACGACAACGATCTATCGCTATGCTTCCATTACAATTTGGGTATAGGAGGACAGAGGCGCACGATGTCCTCAAGCCCCATATTGCCCAGATCAAGGGTTATGTGATTTTGACTGCTTCTTAAAACAGACCTAAAGAAAGCTGCAGACACAAATCGGCTCACTCTTCCAGCAACGATGGGTTTCTTTGTGCTGTTTGGGTTGTAACTATTCGCGAAGTTTACAGTTTCGTATTTTGATTTCAGTCAATGTCGTTGTCTTCTTGATATGCGATATTATAGGCGCTCAAAACAGATTTATCTAATTCCCGTCTAGATTGCGTCTGAATAATAACTAAAAGCTTATATCGTGCGTTGTCAGCAAACTAAACTCGACTATTGACCTTATCGCGCAGGCTGTAGAAATACAAAGGTCCCTTCGAAGCACGGTTTGCATTTTTTTGGCGAGATGCGTCAGCAAACGTAGCCGTTAGCCAACTCAAGAATATAGGATTCGAGCAAAAAAAAATTATTAAAAATTGCACATTTTTGGCGATTCTGCAAACTCCAGTGATCCTAAAAGCGCCATATATACTGATACTTCAGAAATGTTCGAAGAATAATTGTGCTTACTTAATAAGTCTACTGAAAAATTCTGGCATGAAGGCAAATGCCTGCGACTTGTCTAGGAGAGGCAGAGCAGCATCGTTGATACCATATATTTGCATTAATCCTAATACTGCAGTTTTCCAAAACCCACAGTATCGATCTGGAGGTTTTATAGAACAGCTCGGGCCCTAAGTAAGGTCCCTGTACAGGTCACTTTAAATATTTTTGGATTGCAATTGTTGTCAACAGCTTCAAGTATAAGCAGGCATAACGTTTTACGGTAGCGGTACGTGGCTTCCTGGCGGTGACATTGCGCAACAATAACTTTCGATGACTAACAATTTAATAGCTGATTCTAGATTAATGAAGAATGGGTCTTTGTTGGTTAATGTATGAATTCACAGCCACAGGCCACAAACGTCGGCTTAGCGGAAATTTCATATTTTAAAGAGTCGTCCTCTGTGCAAAAAAATATAGTTGGTTACTAACCAGAGGAAGCTGCTCATAGATACTGCCCACACATTGTCAATTTTGATCGAAGGTAGCTTTGCCTCTTTCTGCTTTTTAATAGTGGCATACGCCACTATGCGTTTACTAAAAAAAGGTGTTTTTCAAATGAAGCTAATACATCGTCTTGCCAGCTCTGGCTGCAATCACTGCTTCGACTCGGTTCCGAACGTACTTTCACATTATTCCTGTCATGACCGGATTATAAGCGCTGTATACTTGAGTTGTAACATATTCACGATCTCCTGTCCGGCTTTGATTGGCTGTTTGACACACGTTTTCAGTCGGATTCAAATCGGATGAACTTTTAGGCCTCGGCAGAACCCAGACACAATCGGGGATAAACGCTTGGAAAACACACTTTTCCATATGAAATGGTACCTCGTCATGTATAAGCGTATAGGTTTTATTCGGAAACTATTGTCTGCATGGAAAAGTGCACCTATAATTTTGATTTGGAACTATCTTTAAGCAAATATCTACATAGCCCTATTTGATTGGCCACTTTTTGCACCTCTCATAATGGCCAACGCATTTAAATGTGTGCATTCGTAAGTCTATTAAAAGTGTTGTAATTTCCAACAGCACATGTGTATACAACGAGATGCCACAGGCACCATTAGTATCAAAGAGGAACGCACGAAAAAGGCCAGGTAACCTACATTGTGCCTTTAAAAAAAATGGCTCAAAAAAAGCAGTAACAAAAAGATTGAGAGCCGTTGAGAGAGAGAGAGTTGATCTGAGATTTAGGCCGCTAGGATATGTGGTTTCGAGAAAAGAAAAGGATTATTTGATGGTATAAAACGTACAAATGCCCAAGCTCTCTTTTTCAACTTTCGAAGCTCTGAATTTTTCGCTTCAGAGTATCCATACCTCCCCAGCGAGGTACTTGAGCGTGCTTTAATCTTATATAACAATTGCTAGTCGTACCTTCAACAGGTAGTAAATGCAACGAAAATGTAACGTTCATCAATCAAAAAAAATGTGGTGAGTTTTAATATACAGGACGTAGCTGAAGGATCATTAGCCTGATGGAAAATAATGTAAAATTGCTTGCCAAGACGATTGATTCTACAATCTCTTTATCTTCGATTCTTTGCTTTGCCGATCGAAAGAAAACTATTCTCAAAGTTCGTGAAGCAAGGCGCGAATTTTTAGAAAATTCGAATGGAAACGATTGAGTAAGCTGAAAGGGAACGACAGTCAACTATTTTACTTAACGTCTTAATGTGTTCGCAAAGCTTCGTATACCGAAACGTGCTACTGCGAAAAAAGAGAAACTAGGAACAACTGCCATAGGTAGTCAATGAGACAAACGTACAAATTCTCATTCCAGTGTAATCAACAACAGATAAGTCAGCCTCGCCTAATTCTTTATCATAAATAGAAAATCTATGCCTCGATTTGTCAAGATCTATGCTCTACTAACGTAGTCATATCAAAAACCAAAACTGATTATGTACATTATGCCGTATACATATGGGTTATAAAACCGTTTGTACACTGTAAGCTGAGGTTTCTTCAATAAGGTATTATATTTAATCCACAAGGTGCACGCCTTGAGAGCGGCGCAGAGCGCTTAAAGTGACTTCGTTAGACAGAACTTTCGAGACAATGAGACGGAACGAAGAACAAACGGAGGGCATGTTAAAGATTAGACATCTCTCATTTTCCAATTTTTCAAATTAAGGGGTTAAAGTTGTACAACACTGCACTACGAAACGCATAAAGAAGAAACAAATTGCAAGTACCAATCTACCCGAGGAGTAGGTAGCATGAAGCGATCGGCTTCATGAAGGGAAGAATGAAACATCAGCTATGGACGCCAGTATCAACTTATTGTAAATACTGACCCGTGAGCCTTCAAAACGTACTGGGCATATTCGGCGATAAAATTTCGTTCTGACAAGATAATCCGTTTGACAAGTTCATTGTGACGAGCGTGCTGTACGGATCTTTACCGCGAATATAGCGTTATATAGTACGGATTCGCCTTGAAGGAAAAGCAGCTAAGTTGTCGCGTTCGGCCATGACGGAAGGTTGAACATACCGAGTCTAACACACCTGAAACCTTGCTCACCCACGGTCTATTATTATCAAGGATGAGCAACACTCCAGGCCGGATTGACAGGGATTCATTTTCGGCCGCAGTCTTATGACGCAAGTAGCGAAGAATAGAACACGAGTTGTTTTGGACCGCTCAGCAACGATTGTTGAAACGGTTCGGCGTAAATGTATACAGATCTGCGTTAGTTGGCGAAATGTTCACGCCTTTCCATGGCGACTCACACGACATCAGCGTAGGACTATTTCCATAAAATGTTCCTGCCACTGATGCAACTGATCCCTGTACACACGTGTGATGAAGACCAATATACGAATAACATCCGAAACATCTGGAAAACGTCTCAACAAATGACAAAAACAATTAGAGGGCAATTAGAGGGGCCTGTTGGGCACGCGCAAAGTAACTGGCGAAATCCCGTATTGCGCCACGGCTTATACAAGTACAAGCTAGACAATGGTCAATAACCCATTATTGTTATTTTTGCCATATTACCCTATAGCTTAACATAGTACAATATCTGTAGGCGTATACACCACCAGCAAACAGGCGCATACAGAAAAACCCACAATAGCGTATACTCTCTTTGAATCAAAGCAGATCTATTTTTAACCAATGGCCACTTATTCCTAACCGCTATGTTTATGCCTGGCTGGAAAGGATCACATGAGGAGCCATAAGCTCCGGTTGGCAAGACTCTACCTGATCGGGTAACTAGAGGCTGCTGAGTTAAGCCGTCGCTGTTCCCCGGCAGCGTCTGGAAAATGATCGATATTGGCACAGTATTAACCGTCGCCTTCCTCATCACCCGCAAACGCTATCCGCAGCTCTCGATTGATGACGTCTTCCTTGCCGTCGTCGCTGAAAAACATGTATTAGCGAAATGTAGGTAGAGATAGCCACGTCTGCTCTATATGTTAGCGTGTACTTGTGCGACTCACGTGTTGCGCAAGCTAGAACACGTAAGGAAAGAAAGAAGAAAGAGGTAACTGATGTCCTTTTCAAAGCCATACTGATTTCACGGAACGTTGCCGCTCCTGGATATATCGAAGAATAACTCACCTATAACTATTTATTATATTAGAAAAATAACGATAACGAGAACGTGCCCGAGTCTTGAAAATTTACCAATGCAGTGCTCGCTGTTAATCACTGTTACGCCGGTCTGCGGTAGCCGATCCACTAACTACACTTTTTACCGTATAAATGACAGCGTTTAGATATCGTTGTCGTGGCAACGAGTACTAACACATATGTGATATATTACTAGAAATATTCGCTCAAAAATCAAAGTCAAATTCTATATTCCATCTATGGGCGTTGATATAGTGACAAAAAAATGGACTCGATAAATTTAAGATGAGTACATGGTACACTGTATCAGGAAAAAAGGACTAGCATGGCTGCACTATGCTATGACACTGTGCATTATACCTATGTAAAAATTGAACCGTGAAAAAAAATTGATTTTGTTTAATGCAGTTATGCACGCGTAGTGCGTTTAATGTACGTCGGATAATAGTTCTATGTCTGTACTCTGCCGCTAATACTCATCGTTTTAATGTATATGACGCATCCTTAGGTATATGGATTTTAACGAATGACCCCCCAATCACACTTTTTCATTAATTAAAATACATTATCTTAATCAGTTTCCGTTCAAGGTAGTCACAATAGAAGCCCGGCATACGTATTTTGAACTTCCATACTCGGATTCTATGTATTAATTATTCTAACACGCTCTTTTCCGTTCGTCTACTTTAGCGTACCATATTAAGTACGCTCATTTTGCAATACGTTGCTTAGTAAAGGGGAAACTCTCAGAGACGGATTGGCGACGACGACGACGAGGCCCGTATAGCCGCAGTGATAGAATAGAAAATATCGTAATGATAATGCTGTCTGGGTGACTGCATTTCGTTAAGGCTAAAGCCTTACATTTACTCTTAATAGACTATCACTCAGTACTTCGCTGTATTTCAGTTCCCCTTTCGTTTATTACCCCAAGTTTCGGAACTGCATAACGGGAAACGACAGCGTCGGTTAAGGATAGGA
The DNA here is from genome assembly GCF_002443255.2 of Varroa destructor. Lineage (NCBI taxonomy): Eukaryota > Metazoa > Arthropoda > Arachnida > Mesostigmata > Varroidae > Varroa > Varroa destructor. The sequence continues at coordinate 26,502,930 of NW_019211455.1, read as the reverse complement.
CGTTTGGGGCCTGTTGACTATGCTTGGGAACTGTTGTTAGGAGAAAGCGTATAGGTTCGGGCGCTGTCGGCTGCAAGTAGAACCACCGCAGGGGCGGGGGGGGGGGGGTGTCAGTATATCCGATAGAGATAGTTCGGTTGTTGGGGGGGGGGGGTAGTTGGGGAAAGACGAAAGGACCGATGCACGAAGAATCGGTGAAAGTGAGGAGACTTCGCATTTGATGAAAGTGGGTTTGTATACGCCACAGAACAGGGCAATGTGCGATGTTCGTAGTGGACAGCGTCGTGGTTATTCGGCTCGCTCTTGCGATGCTGGAGGTCGGAGATATCACGCTGGGTGGTCCTGCCGCTTCCGAAGCAAAGTGAGATGAGCGAGTCCCCTCGATCTCCATCTCGTCCCGGGACTCGCGGTTCGTCGAATTCGTTTGCTCCTGTTGAGCTCTCATGTTGAGAGAACCGAGCCGTTCGCTGCCCCTAAGCTTGAGGTGACCGTCCAATCTGAGGTGGTGGTTGGTGCCTGTGGAAACAGCGACTAGTGATAGTTGGGCGTGGACACTGTCCTGCTTAGAAAGAACTCCACACGGATAGTCAGATATTAGGGTGGAGCTGTTTCGGGCTTTCGTTTTGTCTATTCGTCGCGGGCCACCCATCGCCTGTCCGCCCCAACTAACGAACGATGCACGCGTAAGAGCCTGGCGAGCAAGCGGGTACCCCTCACTGGCATTGACAATGTACTTCTCTCCCAAAGGCTGCCCGAACACCGTACACATATAAAGGAATAAAAGATCGCCAGCAAGCCCCGCTGCAGTGGTCTTTGCTGTGCCTATAAGATTCCCGCTATGTGTTCTGTTCGAGTCTACCCCAAATCCCCCGTGAGCCCGCGCCGCCTGTCGGGTTGGTCATCAACTGAAAGGCCGACAGATCGACTGGCATAGCGACGAAGAGCTGCTGTCTCATAGACAACTCAACGAACCTTGGCACAGACTTAACTGACTGCTTACGTCCTTCTGTAGAACTTGCTTATGGAGATATCACCCAGGGGTCTTCCGATCGGACTCCGCTGAATCATCGCCCAGAAACAAACCGTTCCCTCGGTTTCCGCTTGGCTCGTGTGCCTTGTCATTTTAACTCGATATCGTTTCTTTTTACCAAATATCGGGTTCAAGCTGCGTTCTACAATGACTCTGAAATACTTCCGGCGGGGTAAATGACAGATAATTTATAGCTAATATGCCATGACAGACACACACGTTCATGTCAAGTGGGAAGTATGATTTCTCACCTCACCTACCTCAGCTGCTAAATATCAATTTGCATTGTGACCTCTCTCGATCATGAAGTTAGAGAGTGACTATTACCGCTAAATACTTACTAGGTGGCGCTTTGGAAGTTAGCTACAGTATAAAGGATGACGTTGATGTTAAAACCTATGTAGAATTCATTTGATCACTGTGATTGCTTCACGTTAGGATCAACGCTAACGCCTTCCTGAACGTCAGTTCAACGTAAGAATCAAATTCAACTGGTTTGGGACATTACAGCCCAATAAAGGTCAACGCATGGCTCAGAACTTCGACGTGCCTGGTTACTAGGTGTCGATATTTGCAGCTGTATTCGTCTAATGATAACAAAGAAAAAAACTTTTTCTCACTTGTAGACTAGATTGTACCTGTAGAACGTCACAATGACGCATATCTCGGTTTGCGTCATTATCATTTCTGTTGAAAAAGATGTTCTAACTTGTGGAAATTTTGTGAAATGGGTCTCTATGCTCCCCCGTAGAAACGGTATTTACGGAAATCACCACTAACACAATCCAAAACATCAATAACACGAACAGCAAGCTATCGCGCCGCTAGTTAATTTGTCGCCGCTACCGTCGCCAACTCAAAATTTTCTCATTTGTTTTTCACGACCGTATCGTGGCAAAAATGCTCTTCGATCGCTTTTTTAATCAAACAGCCCTTGTTCAGTAGATGGAGCATGTAACAGTCATGTTCACGTTGGCGACCGAAGGCACAGGCTATCGAATGGTCCGACAACGGTAAGCGATGCCAATATAACATTGATAGCATCAACGACATGAAAGTAGTTCATCAGCGTGAATCCGTATTTACGCGTCTCGCGGTGCCGCCCAGCGCTGAACACTCGTTGTTACCTGCTCACCATCTATATATACACCTCTGGGCAATTACTTATAGCCATGTTCCCTTCACGAATTCAACCCCAATACCATCGAAACTACCATTTCAAAGCTATGTTGAGTTAGCGATGTTAATGGTCTTCTCCTGGCCCTCCGTTCTAGTCAGCAAATTAAACGGAAAAAGAATCCGATGTATAAAAATTATCAAGACGGGTTGGTGCCGTACAAAAGGGGATCGAGCTATCTAAGTTCATTTAACTTCTACGGAATCCCTAACTTAAGGTACCGTCGCTGTTGTACGTGCTAGTTTTTGATATTCCATTACAACTGCTCTCACCTGCCCATATTATAGTTTCTCTTTGTTACGCGGTGTTCCTACTAGCCTTTCTATGGGTTGAAATCATATTGCGCAAACTAATCCAGTTACGTTGTGTGAAGACTGGATCCACATTTAACCGTCCACTAGCTCATCTTGGTCCTATTCTCTATGCCGGTTCAATTCAGTTCAGCTGTATCTTACGCGAGACAGACATTATTTCGCGCTAAGCTTCGGTATCAGAGAATTGCAGCGCGAATTCTTGCGTGCTAGACGCCAACACCGACGACGGACGTAACCGCAGGCAGTGGAGTCGCCAAGCGTACGTCCCGCCCTCTTCGTCGCCACCCGTTTCCTCGTGCGCGCAATGACGGGTAGCGTCGTTTGCTTCTGCCAGTCTGGCGCAGACAAACAAAGCTAGCAAGATTCGCGTTACTCTCTGATCATCTCCCTCACGATGAAGGTGCTGCTGCTGATGGCGGCCGCGACAATAGCAGCAGCAGTAGCAGCTGCAAAGACTCAAGCGCACACTCACTCACCCTAGTAAAGACCCCAAAAACCGATGACCACGGAGAGAACCGCTGCCGGACCAATGAGCCGCCCATTGCTGCCAGTAATAGCAGCAGCAGCAGCAGCATCTCAAGGTGCGTGGGTAGACGTGTGTGTCCGTACGTTCTGCGCAAAGCGCTAAAACATTCGCTGCCTGTACGGCCGCCGCGATTGCTTTAGCACTTCGTTAGTGTTACGGAAACAGACAGACATCGCATTGCGAATGAGTAACGTGGGGAACAGCCTGGATTCGTTGCTGTTATAAATGGCGCCGTGTATGACGAAGACAACGCCGGGTGACTAAAATATTGCATACAAAAAATAAGCTTTATCGTACGAACGTTTAGGCCGTCCGGGTCACAAAACACGAGCCAGCATGGCGAGCAAGCTGAATATATATGGCTGCCCGGCATCGTTGCTGTTTCACTATAATCTGGATGTCAAATCTGCGGAGAATCAAAGACTAATGAAAGGTCCAGCTGCATACAGGGAACGGAACGGAACGAACCGTAGTGGGCTGTCGTGTTCCCTGTGTTTCTATCTTGCTGGAACCACAAACGATAGTAAGCAGTTGTTTGCTAACAGGTCTTCAGTATATTCGGGAAAAAAGACCAATACCGCATTCATTTAGATGTATATATATATATATGTGTCTATGTTGAATACAAGCCGACGCATTTCATGGCGCGAAAAATTTCTACGCTATATATGCCATAATAGGCTATATGTCAATATTTTTCGTAATTAATTACAGAAATGGGAAACGATGACCAACGGTAGACTTTCCTCTAAGAGAAAAATATGATGAGAAACGTCTCTAGTACGACAAGCCATGCTTGCTAGTTAGCAAACCTGCACATGCGAGTTCTTGCCAGGCTGGGTAGAGGCCCAGTTCGTATTAGCGTGTACGACAATGAAGATACTGTATACTTGAGGCGAGACCGCACCGAAGTCTTCTAAATTTTATTTTTAAGCGATCACCGACTCGCAGGAGGAGGTAATCTGAAATACTTAGGTAAAGTCAGCTTAAAGTGACAAGGAGATCGTTCATAAGGCATGCACACATAAGAAATGGCCAATAACGAAATACGTGCACTTCTTGTCCAAAGAGCATGATATAAAAAAGAAGATAAATGAAAAAATTACTCGAATTTCCGATGTGACTTAAAAGCCAGTCTTCTGTAGCGCCTAGAGCAACAACACCAATCGAATATCCATTGATCAGTCGATGTTCTGTTTCCATTAAAAGCACGCTTCTTGCGTAAGGCCCATGTAGACTAAAAGCTTAGTCTGACATTATTATTGATAATGATAGTAATACTAACTCTCTATAGAATGACCGGAAGTGACGATGCTGCTGTCTTTTCTATTCCTATATATATGCGCAGGCAGCCAGCCAGCCAGCCAGCAGTGGTTTAAAGGTGTACCGCAGTTGCTAAGTGCTCAACTGCATAGAAACAGTTGCGAGTGAATAGACCAGCATAAAGGCAGCAGGTCCCGTGGAGACAAAAACAACTGCCTCTATGGCGGGCGGTATGTAAGTGGATAGCTCTTGTTGGATAGCGGCGTTGTTTAGCGGCGAAGACGACGACGACGACATCGGGACACTCCGTGCGACAGGCCTAGGCTCTATAGGAAAAGCATGGCCACAGCGCTATGGGCACATACATACATACATACATGCACGCATAGGCAGATACACTTGCAGGTTGCTTAGTCCGACGGCCGGTCGCGGCCGGCGTTGTTTCCGCTGTTACTTCTCTAACAACGAAACGACAACGGCAGCGGCAGCGAGAGGGCCCGCTTCAACGTTCCTGCTCATTCCTGCTGTTCATAGTCATCTTATTATCGATCGTGTAATAGTACTATTATATTCTCTACAGAATAACATTGTGAAGTTCGGTGTATGACAGTACATGATTCACGTGCTGTTAAGCCGGTCTTGTCGATCGGTGGTCGGTCCGTCGATCGCTCCGTCGCCGCTATCGTCGTCGATAGTCTCGTCACCGTTGGACGCGCTACGAGGAACACGGATTGGCAGAGTAGCGAGAGTTAATAGTTGGAGAACGCCTGGAAGTGCTACCAGCCGCTAGAAATCTCTGAGCAAACACCGCACGACAATAGCAGCCGTTACATTTTTGTCTAGTTAATGTAACTACGGCTATAATAGGTGCTGCAAAAACGATACGAGTAGTCTCGATTATGTCACGTTCGCACAGCTTTAAACACGCATTGGTCGGCTATATTCTATAAATACGTATAGGCTGGCTGCGGTCGATTTGGTGGGCTGACTGGCTATGGTTCGCCTAATATGAACAATGAGAATACACCGATGTTTGACAATGGATTGAATAGTAGTTGCTACAGAAAACTATGCTAAGGCATCTGCGCTTACAGCGTCGATGTGACAACGTACCCCGGATTGGCGTTTCTTGACAATAATTTGGCTTCGTAATTGAGCTCTTTGAAGCAAGGTCTTCGTTTGATCAGCCCCCCATCTATTGTTTGGCTTACCTATTAACTAAGGTCTTCAATTTTGCTAGCGATTTGCTGCTAGCAACAGCTGCTTTTCGCTCTGATTTGTGCCAGTTTCTTCTCCGATCGACAGCGACACTATCTTCTCCTCACTGCTCTGTTTGTCCTTGGCCGTCATGGAAAAAGGGAGAGGTGCTGCCGATGGACTTCGCGATCGAGCGACATTCAGGCACTGACTCCCAGTGACTTAGTCACTCATTTAGTTATGATCGTTCGACACCGCATCCTGTCGAGGCCTCTACCGGATCCTTTGTAAACGACATCTTTGATCACGAGCTATTCCATCTCGTACGCTATAACTTGGCCAAATTTCACCGTATAACTTCCTGCGGTTATTCCCATGGAAAAGCCGATAACCAGCAGGGAAAATATGCGCTAGTTTCATTGATTCGATTATAGAAATTAACGGGAGCACAAGATAAGAGCGAATAAATAGTCTTCTCTAGTTGTCTTCCAGTCGCATCTAGACTGATTGACACAATCAATGACATTGTGATAATAATCAAACTTCTCAGCAAATAACTGGAGCTCGCTACTTATTTACGCGGTAATCTAACTTACAGCTGTAATAAGGTTGGCCACTCTAGCCGCTTAATAAGCCGATTATAATTGGCTTCCTTTAATTAGGACATGGACAGTATACTATAACAGCATTTGGCGCAAATCATTTGTCCTGTCTCGTTAGCGACGCAACAAACGATCTTACTAGGTAATATGTATCCACTTGTATAGCTGAGATAAACGAAGACTGACGTTATATAGTGGCCATTGTCTTGGGACTGTGCGGTTCTGCGGTTGTTTCTGGTATATAACTGCACACTTTGAAATAGATCCACGTAGTAAACAATAAGCAATCAATGTTTGCTATCTATCATTTCCAATAAACGTGCATCATGCTATCGAGTTCATGACAAATAAGTAACAGTGGTTTTGTCCGGTTCGACTATTCGTGCAGAAAACTTCGAAGCTCATAAATTGGAAAACCGTCCTTTTTCTTTTAATAATATTACCGCTATCACGACGACCGATAACAACGGCCAAAAGAAGTATCGGCATCACCTGCAACGTTCAAGCTGCGGCACTATTAAGTAATGAGCAACAAGTCAAGTCCAAGTACGAATTACCACAACAGCTAATCGTCAGGTGTTGTGACTGTTGTTTTTGCTTATCTGATCAACAGATACAGAACATCACTTCAGCTTCTCTTCCTGCATCTTCTAGCGTGATACAGTCGTAATTTAGCGCAGCGTTGCCACCCGTGCCGCTGCCTGGCCCAGCGACCGCATTGGCCAGCGTTGGCTGCATCCACCCATTGTATCCACTCGTTTTTGGCCACCGGAATGATCGTCAGGGAGAGCTAATTCCTATCTGTTCAAGTTGTTGAATGAGGGGACTGCTTGGCGCTCGAGCCACTCGACGGGGTCAACGGCGAACGGGGACCGATCGCCGGCCAGCAGCAGCATGAGACAGGCATATGGAGGCAATAAACAACGGAACTCACAAGCATTGGTGAAATAATAAGCCTTTCCGTGTCTCTTCGGTCAGGGAGGGTGTCTACGGTTGCTTGTAACGATACTATAGGCCAAACGAACAAGCGTCAAATGGTCGCCAGTCATTCAACTCATTCAGTTTACTAAGCTAGGAATAGGCAGAATAAACTGTGAGAAATAACGCCAATAATAGAGGTATCGTTGTATGCATAAGGGCAGCTAATCACAGCTGCTTTCAAGCTAGATATTGCCCTACGTGCGGCCGAGCCGAGACGCGTGCGAGGGCAGAAACGGTAGCTACAGGAGTGCCACCGCCAGTGCAGCTTTGCACGTGTGATGTGTGCTCATTGGCGCCACTATTCAATGTTGTACCATAGAGATCCCAAGCTGGTGCTTTTGAGGTGCTGGACGCCTATCCTCCGACGTACGCGGTCGATCATCGATCAACAGGTGGATGGACGGACGCAAGCGTGCCTATATCGTAAAATTTGTAGGTTCTTAGATTTAGTCCATGGAGCTGCTGTGTCATCGCACAAAACGCAACGGCGCCCAGACGGAGCTGCTGGTTCCCACCGCTACATTTGCTACCGCCGACGCGAGTGCCGTTATCGTCATACGGCCAACTTGTCACTGTTGCTGCCGCTGAGGCAAACGCTATCGCTTGTTGTTCGTGAATCAATGATAGAAGTAAAAAAATCCGCCCACCAGGGGGATTGTCTTCCAATCGTCGTGCAGTCATATATTGGTCTCGTGTTGAGGAGACAACGAAGAGTTGCGCACGAGTTGGTTTAAAGCCACGCTACTGCTTGGTTTCAACGGATCTTAGTAGAACAGAAAAACAGGGAAAAATAGATCGGAAATTATATATATATATAGAAGGAAATTATATATATATATATGTAGAGAGAGAGAGAGAGAGAGAGAGTATTATGTGGTAGGAGCGCGCTCCTGTCGTCCTCATCGCCTTCAAGAAACGTCGACAAGGCTTGGGAACTTCCCCTGCTGTTCGCATAGGTGAGCATTGTAATAGTTGAACAATACCAGCTTGAACTACGTTGCAGTTTAACCAACGAGCTTGTAAATTACTATAAAAACAACATCTACAACTAAGCATGTTTTGAGTAATTTCAAAAGTACAACCGTTCTAGCTAGGCAGCTGGGGTTATGAGGGGGGGGGGGGGAGTGTAAGGGTATTTTGGACTATATACGGACTTTCGATCCCACTGATTCCCGGCCACATGTGTGCCGGGGAGCAGTAAGCCATTTGAAGGGTATTTCAAGTGAACAGCTACTGCATACGCCTCCAAATGCGTGTGTCGAGTTGAATGGATAGATTTTAATGGCAATCAGCTTGAGGTTAGAAATGATGTCACGTCTTGTCTAACTGTGACACTATACTCCCATACCCGAAGCTTCGTTATCATTCGTTCCGGCCGTTTCGAAATCGAGTAGTTCTAGCATTAATCTGCTATCGGCAGTTGTTAGCGAAATACGTATCCGACCGTCGGGTCAATTCGCCATAATTTCGTTTCCACCTTTATGTTTTATGTTCGGCGCTTCTTCTTCAGCACGGTGCTTATGTATACTATAATAGGAAATATACGTGTGACCCTTCCATTGCTGTCTAGTTGTACCATCGACAGCATTGTTGTGCCCGGTGACCGATTAAAGTGACGTAAATCTGCAGATTTCATGCCGTCATGCGGTTAACCGGATGGCGTTGCTAAAGCAAAACTAACATCAGCAACGCCAACTGGGTTCTCCGACCTCAGATCAAAGATTAGCATAGTTTAAACGAGTAACGCCATCTGGCTACAGGAATAATAGCCGTCATATTAAACGAGACGGACAGCGTCGAGTGCTCCGAAGTATCATAACGGCACAGCGAGATTGTCGTCAGCGTAAAGCAGCGTGAACTACTACTGCCGGCGTGTAGAAGACGGGCCAAGCAGTTGAAATAATCAACGTGTACTGCTCCGTGGGCACGAGCGTGCCACGCAACAACAATACCACTACGAGTCAAAAAAAGGAGAACGATAATAACAAAGGGGTGTGTGTGTGGGGGGGGGGGGGGGACAGAACTGTGAACACAGAAGTTTGCGGCCATCGTTGGCCAACTCAGCGGTCAACAAAATTTAGATGAAACGGCGCTGTGTAGGTAGCTCAATTCTGAGTTAATATTTTTCATATAGGATACAAGCTAGACTTTATTGATACTTAGTTGGTCTGGATACTTCCGTGCAAGTCGGAACTGTTCTATGGGCGACACCGGAAATCGACACCAAATGCATAGAGTGTGTCCTTGCGGATCACCTGTTTATTTCGGCACCATATATGATGGAAAAATGTGTAAACGAACTGCGATCAAGTCAGCCCATTAACAGGACTATGGCAGGATCGTAGAAAGAATGGATCCTGGCGAAAAAATGGAAACTTAGAAAAAAGAATTAAGGGCGACAAGTATGGCGTTAAGGGTGCGGGGACCAAGGAACCTCCTTCAGCAGCGTCCCATGCTTGCAGGTACCGTGGACCAAACGATCGACAAAAGCCTGGATCAAACGAACCTAGTAATGACTACATTCAGTTCAGCTGTTACGAGTGGTCTACAGTTTTGACGCTCCGTGGGGTCCAGGTTAGCCAGTCAACCCCTGGCTCTTGCAGATACGCCGAGTCTCAAAGGTCTCAAAACATTATGGAACAAAACCGGGCTAAAAAAACTAGACCTCAGCTATCGCGGCTCAATACTAGATTAGCTGACCATGGCATGATTAGCTCGAACGTTTAACTCTTTATCGACGTTTTGTTATGCGATGGAAAATCAACTACGTAGTCCGCGTAATTAACTTGAGTGTGATGGCAGTAGTTGTCGTTATGTGTACGCCAGCGAAGGGCGGCATGCTGCATTGAGTAAATGTTTTACCAAGGAAGCAGTTTTACCCGTATTATATGTATAAAGGCATTGTAGACATTCCTACTTCGGGTTCAGATAGGTCTGCTGAATTCGGCCAGAATTTCGAAGATTTTTCATGGATTATCAAGTTAGTTATCTTGTACTTAGCATATAGACAAACGCTTATCGTCATATGTTCACGGATATCGCGCAGTAATACTTTAATATTGACCGTCCGTATATAGTACTATCAATATGTCGCTCGCCTGGGGGATATCGACGGCACGTTGGCCAGTGAATTCTGAACAAGGGAAAAGTCCCTCGAAAATTCGTCGTAATCTTCGTAGTAGTAATCGACGTTGCCGTAAACGTCAACCCATCATAGACAAAATAGCTTCTTTGCAATGAGGTATGTCAATAAGTTAAATAATATATAACACACACCCAACAATCTGGTGGATAAATAAAGTAGACTTATTTATAAAGCATTTTATAATAATGCGTACAACCGGATCTGCCGTACATCCGTATCTGTCTCTGCCCGAAAACTTTGCAAGCTTTGCACAGGAACGCACTTTGTAAGACTCCTAGAAGTATCAAACGAATTGGCAGTCGATGCCTCAGTCCTGGTCACATGTAGCATTGATCTACATGATAGTTTCGTACTGATACATTATGCCATTCTGTCGAGATGAGCATACACTGTTGAGGATAGCAGAACCATAGCGCATACGTACCCGAATCAACCCAATTGATCGAAAAGGGTTGGATTAGCATTTTATCGTTCCTTATATCTCATTCAACTGTTTGTCCCGATCTCCCCTTGCTATAGACACACGTATATAAAAATATAGGAATATACATTATATACATGAAAATATTACCATATTGTCCAAATACTTAATAGACTTCTGACTTTGTTCCCGTTTTTAACTCTTTTTTGTTATTTATCTTCTGCGCTGAGTGGCGAAGTCTAATGACTGACAGGACATGTCATGTTCCTTCATTTTCAGCCATTCATTCATCTCTTGGCGTTTTCTTAGACCTCACCTGAACAGTCACTATACAATCTCGTATGCATCTTCGAGTATTTTCGTGTATCTCCGATTGGTACTGCTGCTTTGTTTCCGCGAACGGACCCTCATTGTCCCCACACTTCGTAGCAGCAACGTTCTCCTTCAGTTGTTTTTCGACTGCCGCGTCTGCTGCGTCTGATCGTCCCCTTGCATTTTAGTCGACCATTTTCATGGTGGTATCGAGTGTAGTTGTTGGTCTGTTCGACATAGCGGGGGGATCCTCGCTGCTGTTGTTCCTGCTAGTTACGTTCCGGCGCCCGCCGTTTTTGCCGCTGCAAATGCTACGATTCTGCCTTTACTTGCTAAAGCCTTTCTCGCTTTACCACAACGTTATCTACCGACCCGTTGCTACTCGTTAGGCCGTCGTGGTTTTTGGAGTAATGGAAGCAGCAGAAACGGCGGCATCAGTACTATGAACACCTTCGTTCCTTTGCTGTTCAGTGGCAGTAACGGTGGCGGGGCTCCCGGACGTCGTCGTCGGCACCACTGTAACTGAATCGGCGCGCTAGACGCGGCCACCTCGTTTCGTTGTTTGGTAACTGTTTCTTGGCCTCTTCGCCCTTCGTCCTTCCTTAATCTCTTTCCTCCCACTTGTAACGGTCGCAGCCGTTCGATTCTTCGTTCCTCGTTCGACCGAACGTAGTAAAAAACCGAATATAAACGGACGGGACAAAGTCTGGCGCGCGTTGTCAATTTCTAGTCGCTTTCTCACTCGACGCTAAACCAGCTGCGCGAGTGCGTGCGTGCGTGCGCGCGCGCGCGCGCGCTTGGTTCCACTCAGTTGATGCGCAGATGCGAACCTCGATCAGGATGGTGTAGCGGCAGCGAGGCTAACTAACCGTTGGTCTAACTCACGGTTGGTCTTTTGAAACAAATAGAAATGTTAGACCAGTAGCGGGAGAGAAAAGCACCTCTTTTGTAGGCGGCGGTGCCACCAACACCAGCCAGTTGCACGCCGCCCTTGGTCATCGGAAAATAGCCTTAACAGGAAGCAGCTTAGCGCTAAAGGCAGATGCGCCTTTAGAAGGAGCTTCTTTCGGCACAGCCCTTAAAACGATCGAGGCAGATGGTTCAACTCGATGAATATTGCAACGTATTTTTATTAACTTATCTAAACGCGTCCTCTAACGATATTCGTTCGATTTGTACAAAACAGCTTTCAGACAGCCAAAATCAAACCAATTACGGAATAACCATGGGTTATTGTCCAGTATATCACTGGCTGTCGTTAAGTTGCTGCTATTAAACAGCGCCATTTGCCCTTACAGCTAGTGTTCCAATAGTTGTAAGGGCAAATGCTAGACCCGGAATACTGCATTAGAAAGTGTCCCATTGTATCCGACTCTTTTTGTTTTTTTATAAGTAAGTTGAAACGACAGGGATCACGTACATGAAACTTGTTAACGATAAAGACGCCGTCTGTGTTACAGATTGGAGCATGTAACAATACATATGCAGCGGTCTGGCTAACGTGGAAACTACTTGGGGTCATTATTATCCATCAGCTTGATAAACAAAGCGGATCGATAATAGAATGAATTCCTCCTCCCATCAAAGGAGCCCAGCCGGCTTAGATAATTGTGTTCGTTCGCTCGTCTATTATCTAGAATATGTTAAAATATAATACAAAAATAGGTGTGGTTAGTTTGTATATTTTGTTGTAACTCTGCGAGTGATTTTATATAGCAAAAGTAAAACAGTTCTGTAGATAATAAACTTATTACCTAATACTTATTCGTGCAATAAAAAATGTCTGGCAAACAAAAAATGCCCCTTCGCCCGCCGCGCGAGGAACCACAGATGAACGAAAAGGAAGCACCGGGCTTTACCCGAGTCCTTTGACCCTTATTGTTGTTAGTGGCAGGCGAAGTAGACACACAGACACACACATTAACAACCTCCGTAACAGAAGCATAAACCGAAACTTTACATAAAGCCGGAGCCTCAAACGGATCTTGTCCAATAGCAGTTTAGCGATATAGCTTTATATCGCCTCGCACATGAAGCGTCCACGAACAGCTACGACGATTGAACACGACGCAAAACAACGAATTTATTGCTTGGAAGCCATATATAGTGGCGATTCGTACGCGGTCATGAGATGGGGAGCGACAGCGTCAACCACGCTGTAACGGCCGTTCATCTGTTACGGATAGAATGCCCTTGATTGTTTTTGTTACGGGAGCGAGCCGTTCAAGCGTTCGGAGGCAAAAACAAGTTTATAATAATAGTTAACTCGTATGATTTTACGGTTGGTGTTTTGTTTTTCCAAACGGTTTATCCAATTTTGTGCAAATTTTCCGTCTTTATTTAACCGCATCTTCGTAGCAGGTTCTTAGCATTACGTTCTGCGCAGAGGCCGCCATGAACTGAAGTATAAGATCAGGATTTTTATGGTCTCTCTACCGTTTTAAAATAATGGGTAAATTTTCATCTAAGCAAAAAATACACGCCGATTAAGCTTTGTGAGTGAACGCGAAAAACGTTATCGTACGTACATTGCACCGTCCCTACAGAATATGTGCGTGCTATACACAAAGTAACGTTCGTTATAAAGCCATTGAGCGGATTAATTAATAGACGGAAACGCACACGGATCACGTGCGCATCCGTTGTTCGTGTGCTTTTCATGCATCCCCTTTAAGCACTCACAGTCGCAAATCAATGAATTAAACAGCGGGGGGACGAATTTCATGGCGGACGGGTTTACGTCTACGTCAGTAGGTGGTATATGAAAGAGAAGATTCACATATATCTACTTTTATACAAGTTTGTGTTGTAACCGGGCTGGTTAAATAAGTCGCATTTATGGTGCGCTGATACTATCGTAAAACGAAAATCCTTTAGGTTTACAGATACAAAAAGGGCATTTGCATCTTGGGGAAATTTTGTCAACAACAGCGTTCTGATAAAGGCCAATTGCCCGTAACAAGACCATTTCTGATATATCCGAGTTTAGCATAAATCTATCTAATTGAGTCTAGGGATAGGTTCCCTTAGTACCTAAACGACCTGGAACCAACAAATTGTATGCGATCAAACATAATGGCCTAGCGTTCGAAGCATTTTCCAGAACAGGTTTGGAAGTGATCGGAAGTTTTGGATGCACGAAGGATTCGTTTATAGTTATGATAAGGTTGACCGCTGCTTTCCGCTCAGACACATTGGAACAGATCTACTTAACCAAGATCAAGCCGACACCATCCTATATATCACACTGGTCGATCGTGATTGATCCTTCTAGTAGCATTGAACTATGCATCGATACCCACTCTATTTGGGGTTGGTCCAGTGTTCGGAAGACCAGCGTCTAAATCGTTAGCAGACTTTCTCCCCAGCGTCGTAATGATTCCAGCATGTGCTGTGTGGAGAATCTATCCATACCGGCAGCTCGTTTCGAGAACCTCTTACTGGCCTCAAGCTCATTGTTTGGAAAATCTGTTATCGCTTTTCCATTATCTCGTCCACAATCTTTCTTCCGTTCTCTCTCTTACTTGTGCCTTTCTGTAACCTGTCCCTACCCTATTACCAAACCAATTAAATGAATGGACCGACTCTCCCTTGTTCGTCACTGTTTGCCTGGCACAGGAAAGCCATTTGCTGGATCGCACCGGCTGTTTTACCGGTGTTTGAGAATAACTTTATGGATACTGGCAGAACATGTTTTACTTAGCTGCATGTCTACATCATAGAGAGATAATGACTATATTGTTGCGGAGATTATAGTTGGGATCACGCATAACGCGCCGACGGCAGCAGCACCAATGATCGCCATGGCGTCAATATTAGAGGAACACGTTCCAAAAGCATCGTCGGGTGGGGCTTATAATCGTCTCGCATAGCTCAACCGCAATATATAATGGTACCAATGGTGAAATTGAACTGCGAGTGCCCGAAAACGTACCTAGCTCATCTTAGGCACGAGTCCGCGTGCACGGTCGGTCATATACCGATGTTCATTCATGTGGTTAGATATTACATGCTATCGTAAAGTGCTTCTTAGCCCGTTCTAGTAGGTTCAGCAGATGACTATGATTTCAGTAATTCATTTTTAGGACAATCATCTTTGAAAGGAAATCTTTTTCATTGGGGCTCGGTACTTACTATCTAGCTATGGGGCTCGCCTGATTTCGACAAGTACTCTGTCGATGCAGACGAAATTTCATTTTAAATGATAAATGACGCATGACTTTTCTTATATCCCACTAAAGTATCGCTTACCCTATAGATTTACGATGGATGTCTGTAGGAAATAGGCTGAAGCAAAAAACAGGCCCCATAGTTGGACAGACAGCACAAGCTTTAATAAATATATTACTGATCAACAATCATTTAAACCATCACCTAGGTTTTAACGAATTAATTAGAAACAAATATTTTTCTAGGACAACAGTGGAAGATATTACTCGCTGTGCTTGTCTGTGGATGAGGTCATTAGCAAAGGTACAACCGGACAGTCCGCCGTCATCGCAGCGTCTAGAGCAGACGCTTTAGCCTTTAACAACTCGGTCCCCGTTGTCCCCGTAACAGGCGATATTGGGACCAGATCCGATTTTTCTGCTGCGACAAGCCACCATTAAAAGACGATAGCCGATTGGCGGTTTTTTTTTAACCATTACATCGCTTGGGTGGACGTTAAGACGGAGAAAAACGAAACATATACGAGAGATAGTGGCGGCGAAGTTCGATGGTGCGCCAGCAGCAGCTCGTAGCCAACTGTTAATTATTGATCAGTTCAGAGAAGAGGTAAGGTGAATTACTCCCTCTACTTTTCCCGACAGCGGGGGTCAGTAAACACCGTCGCGAACGCCGAGAACAGCGCGAACCGTTCGAAGCGATCTTCACGGAATTGTTCATAGTGAATAAATGCTTAGCGAAGCACAGTGGACAAC
Source organism: Varroa destructor (assembly GCF_002443255.2). Classification (NCBI taxonomy): domain Eukaryota; kingdom Metazoa; phylum Arthropoda; class Arachnida; order Mesostigmata; family Varroidae; genus Varroa; species Varroa destructor. The sequence goes on along the minus strand of NW_019211455.1, from coordinate 26,487,040 downwards.
GTCAACTTCAGCGTACGAAGTTGATGAGATCGCGGTTGTCATCGTTGTTGTTGTTGTCGAACCCGTCGGTCCCCCAGTTTTTTTTTGGTGATATTGTAGTCTATTTAGAAGTTTTTGTTTCTGTTTCAGCTGACTGCAGTTTTTTCCTTTGCAAGCCCATCGCCTGGCTTATTGTTACTTCCACGCTACTTTCATCCCGTTCAAGCCTGATGCCGCCACATATGACGATTCGAGCAGACGGCTAAGGCCAGCGTCTCTGTTCGAAAACTAGCTCACTTCTGGCGCCTTGCTGCTGTCTATTGCCACTGTAGCACAATACGAGGTTTGTGGTAATTCCACTTGTGCGCTTGACCGCAACCTATTCGACTACGCGGCTTCAACGCACTACTTCAACCCCCCGACATCGCACAGACAATCGTAGCAATAACACGACATAATTACAATGTTTTCTGTTCCGAGACTGCTACAGATGACATTTGAGCAGTAAAAAGCCTGCCTTTTATGCTCTGTCCGGCCAGCTTTGCTCACAGATTTAAATAAGACTGAGTTTGATGAAACTATAGGATGAAATATGCATAATAGTAACGTAATTCTAATTAGCATTGTTGGGCAAGAATATCTGTCCAGAGGATGGAGGTCCAAACTGCAAAATCCAATTCAAACAGCACGAACGTTAGTTGCACCTCGTCCAAATAGCACACATTCGCCTGCGGGCCGAACGCAAACGGTACTTTTTTTTTGTCCTGGGTGAAACTCTTATTATGTGAACATATCAGAGAGGCTAGCGAGAGACTGCTGTTGTCAAGCACAATAAAAATTACCGTATTAATTGCAACGATTCCAAGCTGTGCCACATTAAAATGCTATTTCAAGCAAACCTACGTTTCCGCTCCAATCGACAAAGACTGAAGAAAATGGCTATATATATACATATATACGGTAGATGGATGATAACGGACGTGATAGCGGAGACACCGCCAGCGGCAAAAACAATACCACGATATCATGAAATTTGGGAAATTTCGCTTGCTTCAAAAACTTGTTATCATCATGATTACTTCTAACAATCGATTTCGATCAAGCTGCTACGGTGGCATGCAGATACATCGTTGTGGCCCGCGTAGAACCCATGTCGAGGCGTTGGGGCATTAAAAAGAACGCGTTTACAAATCAACATTTGCTTTAAACTTACTAATTCGATAATAACTATAAAGGCACGACATGAGTTTGCACTGCTAAACATGTCTGTCAATGATACGATACCACCGCGTAATAGCTATCTATTATGCTAGGGATCCGGCGTACCACGCCATGAGCGCTCGAGCGATTCTTGCTAGGTTATCGCTATCAGTGGCCTGCTCTTTCCCTCTTTGTGATGAAATGGGCATTAACTGAAATATGACAAAAATACTCTGTTTGTTTCGTTTAACTAACAGACCCAATTCCACATTCAATGCCTTTGAATGTCCCGATTGAAATCGACACCGGTCCAAGGCTGACAGTTTCATAGCCCCAATGGGTTACGCGTACTCACGTAGCATGTAAATGCTCAAGTCCGACATCTTCTCAAACAATTTGTTTCTCAACTCTGTCGAATTGTATTTGATCGTGTAAAGCCGCGCCTGCAGTAAGCCATAATTTGTATACGTGTACACACGCTTTGTCATAGTTGCTTTTTTACCCTACGCGGCATACAACACACAGCGTATATATATGATCTCGACTATTGGGTTGAGCCGGGCCTATGTTCGAAGTGAAAGGAATCAAAGCCGCAGGAGGCCACAGTCGAGAGAGTGTGATGTTTTCATTCTAGTGTTGTTCCGCTAGTGACCTTGTTCGACGCCGGCTTCGATCCCAAGACAGACGATGGCCAGTTTAGCTGGCAACCGTTTGCTCATGATCGCCGGTCGTCGTCAACGGTGAGTCGCCTATGGCGGCAGCGGCAGTGGCGACGACGGCTGCCTGCCGGGTTGCTAGCTTCGATCTTATACCTCTTCACTCTTTGACCGCTAAAATGAAGTGGCCTTTCGTAGATCACAATTTTTCTGTGTACCGCGGCGGCGCTGATGCTAATAGGATATATAATAATAAATGTGTACCAAAGCAAGCGCTGCGGCCAGCAGCGCATACGCAAACAAACGAAAGAAGGACCGACCGACCTGCCATCCGGACTCCTCGGCGACTGGTCTGTTCACTCGTCTGGAAATGAAAATAAACATTAGTTGCTGACTCTGGCAAATTAACTATCTATAATACTTAAGCCAAAAACTAGATGAACCTAGAGAGGAAAAAGAATGAGCAGCAGAGAAACAGACGAGTGGCAAGATGAACGAAGGAGAGGTAGCAGCTATAACACACACAGTAAAACAACCAAGGACTAGCGAGAGAGGGGAAACTGTCTACCCGTAAGGGCCTATCTGTTGATTTTTCGGTTCTTTTTTGCCTAATTCATCTGTCGGACCCCGAAGTTATAAAAGATGGCCAACGAATCTAGCAACAAATCTCGGCCGCTGATGCCCGTGACGCAGTCGAGTGTAAAGACACGTTCTGTTGCTTTTGCCATCGATACAGATGAAGCGCAGCAGTTAACAGGCTGCGTAAAGAACTTTTAGTCGTAGTATCACAGATATTCCGCTCCACCCTCTTCACTAGACTACCAGGCAGACGGACGGCTAAACTTTGCCTACGCTTACATCGTTCGATATAACGCGTCCGCATGCTAACTCCGTAAATACTAACAAACACTTAAACACTCGTGGAGAATGTTTAGAGAGATCGACGTACACGCCGTCTTGAGGTTTTTATTATGGTGCCGCAATGGCGGATAAGCGTTCAGTTGTAACCGTTAAGACAAACTTAGTCATATTGGTCTTTTCTTCGACTGAAAAATGAACGAGACCAACCTCAATAATAACCGCTACGCCTAATTAAAAAATGACTCAGCATGATCTGCGATGTTAGCGCTTGCCTTGCCCGCTCCTCGAGACCAAGCGAAGATCGAGCGAAAGGGTTTTACATGGTCGCGCGTGCGCACGTGCGTATGTGTCTGTATCGCATTTACTACGAGCGTACACCTTCGTATAGAGAGGTGTGGTATCGGTACGCACAGTTTTGTTGCCTCGCGTATGTACGTCGGCTTAGCTAGCAGCTACTCCACGGGCTTGCCTACTTCTTTAACCAAAAAGCGGCCAAACAGACAAAGGGGTGCACTTGAATCATTTCGTCATTTCTGCATAGATTAAAGTGTTCTCAAACTCATCTAGACTTCCCAATTCAGCTTGGGTTATCTTGCTTATCTAAGAGTTACAGAATTATTGAACCGTTTATCTGGTGGCGTGGCCCGCATCTTATTAAACGCATCCATAGCTTCTCTACAAGATAAACTAGTCACACGTTCGCTGACGAGCCGTGACCAAACGACGAGGTAAGAAACCTAAGGCAAACCTTAAAAAATTAGATTAGCCCTTGTGCCAAGGTTAGCGAAGCTGAAGTATCCTAGGCGAGCCGTGGTTGAAACGACAGCAGCAGCAGCAGTAAGCCGCGTCCTGGGATAAGGCGTTCCTGTCAATAAGCTAGCGTTATAAAATAGAGCTACAGTTAAATGACTGATACGAATTTGAGGCTATATAGCAAGCCATGTTACTAGCCAAAAACGATGCTTGCGGTAGAGAAGCCACCCGTTAACTCATCTACACTAAATGCAGACAGGCCGAACGATGGAATAACACCTGAACAACGGTTGCCTAGGTCACAGCCGTCACTGACGCCGTTACCACCGAAACCTCCGTAACGCAACTCAACTAGATTCTGTCCATTTCTATGGCATTAATATGCCTGTTATCAACGCTGTGGTCGGTGACTAGGGGACGGCAGTCAGTAGCAGCAGCGTATTGCCAGATAACTCTGACGCGAAGTGCGTGAGAGGCAACCCGAGGGGCGCTAAGGTCTGGGTTCGGGACAGGCTTCTAGTCGGCGCTACCTATTCAGTGCCGTCGACGTTGAACTGCTTGTGGCACAATTGCCGCTGGTTTTGATGTCTATCGGTTTTTTTCTTTCAGCGAAAATATATACGTCGAAGATGTTCGTTGTAGTCGTCGTCGATTTTGCCCTAGCTGTATATAACGTGAGAGAGAGAGAGAGAGGCAATAATGCACGCGAGGGAAAAGTAAGAAACCACCAACCAATCTTGGTTTATGAAACCACAAGGCGGAAATCGGCCTGACCCGGATGAACCAGTCTAAGTAGCCGAGGACAGATTGGCTGCAGGTACTGTATTGTGAGACAGGGTAAATGTCCGTCAGCCCCATTAATTGATGCTGCGGCTGCTGATGGTGACGTGAAATGGTTCAGATCGTCCTGGGATGCAAGCCTACTTTTTCTTGAAGTATAATTTTTGCATCTTTCAAACAGGAAAGCTTGAAAGAAGGGAACAAATGCGATTCTACCCAACAGAAATACACCTTTGAAAATTCCTTTTTAAAAAAAATGCCAGTACACTGGTTCTTATATGGTTATACAAATCTCACTGGCATGGAATATCGACGACTAGCGAGTCGTCGCCTATTAAAACGTTTGTTTTTTACAGCATTATACCAAGCGACATTTGGTCACCATTTAAAAAAAAGTCATATTTCAGCTCTACCTAAAAAACCTGACATTTTATTCCGTCATATATATACACAATAATGACCTCTATCCCGTAGTGACGTAGATTCAAACGTTAAATTCAAAGACTTTTGTTTGTCACAATCTCACTCAGCCTCACCTGATCTGCATGGACCGCTAAAAATTGGTAGTACAAACAACGCAATCCTTTTCAAAATTTAATAAAATATTTCATCTGATATGTTTCTTGGTCGCACCACAACACGTCGTGCTGCCGGCAAGAGCGGGTGTTTATCCGCCGAATAGAGCACCTGTTTTTGAAAGCAGCTTCCCAGCTACTCTGTCAACTATACGAGCGTATGAGATGAGCTGGCGTGTGGTAGATGCATCACAAGCACTACGACGACCTTCGGGACGCAGCAGAACGCTATGCGGTAGGCGTTTCCTTCATTCGATCATGGCGAACAAAGATGGGTAATATGACTGATGTGACGACTATGATGGCAACAGTGACGACAACGAATCGTGCCGCTGTCGGCCGTGTACACGACCGATCGCGCTACTGGTACATACCGAACCTCCATTACTCAACGCGTTGTCGGTCGCTGCGCGCCGTGTCGCAGGTTGTCGCGCTTGCCAGAATATTATTATTGATAGTTATACCAGTTTTAGCGATGGCATTTCTACCGTCGTTAACTGATGTCGTAAAAGCGTTTCATAGGCCAAGCAGCGTCTAAGACGCATTAATAGCCCTTGTAGCCGCCGTTCCTCATCTGAACGAATAAACAGAACGATGCTGCAGCGAATGCCACAGAGAACCGATCGTAATGCTATACGAATACCAATATGGTAATCAATCCCCATTAGGGCTATTACCTTCAATTTCAACCTGCATTACCATGACGCGTTGTTTTCTGACTTCAAACTCTTGCCTGCCTTTTCGTGGTCTTCTTTCTTTCCCACAATATAGATGTCTACAAATGTAAACATACCTTCGTTTGTCTGCGGCCGCACAAGCTTCAAGCACACTGGGTAGAGGCTGCCCGTTTTGCCTTAGTGCAATTTCTATATTTTTAAATGCTTCGCGCACTCGACGACGTATGCCCTTTATAAACAACAGAGTATAGTCTCTTTCCGCCGCTATGGTGCCGGTCACGGTTTCCTGCTTCCTTCGCAATATTCATCATCGGGATATATGTGCCGCTTCCTTTACGAACAGAGTCTCAATATGTTAACGCTCACAATTTTCAGTCTCATCACCCTTGCGTAGTAAGTGTCGGCAAGCGAAGAAGCTTGACCCAGCGTCAAGTAGCATTGGGAATTCGACTGCGCACGCGCTGAGGAGGCCATGCGAGATGTGAGGCAGCGGCGGCGACGTCAACGACGAAGACGATGACTTGGGAGTGCAAGCCAAATAGCCAATTGTTTTGTCAGGGCGTCGATGCTCGTTCTTTACATCGACATCTTAACCGTGTTTAGGGTAACATGTTCAGATTTGGTGGCCACGTTATATCTGTTTCAGTTACCTAATTCTATAGACACCTATCGGTGGGTTCAAGAAAGTATATCATCATGTCGTAGATTCAGGTATTCAAAAGTGTTACGGCGGACTCAAGAAAACCATAACCACCTATCGTTAAATAGCCATTTTTGCAGTAGGAGCCTGCTCCGACTATCTGTGTCTCCAAAGTATAAAAGAGCTAGACTACCTGAATCAGGTCAATAGTTCCGCTCGTTTAGGTGCGTACTGTGCCAAAACAAATCACTCATTTGCCTATCTAATTAACGCGCCCATGCATGAATACATACATGAATATGCTACAGGTATCAAGGCCTCATAGGTAGCTTTCGTGTACGCCGTTGCTGAGGATCGCCCGAGACAAGAGCTTCAAAGATTAGCCTGTTCTCCAGGCAAAACGGAAGGTGACGTTGAAGCGACACGATATGCATAATATTTGGAGCTCCACACGAAAAGGACAAGTGATAAATGGGCATAGTATGAACTCATCAGTAGATAATGCAGCATAATCCCAGGATTAGACCGAACGAACGACAAGATGATTTCTATAACCTTATCCAGAGATTCCGCTGGAATTTGTCGAGGGATTTACATACTAGTTTCAAGTGTTTGGCTCTTTGAAGAAATCGAAAACGCGCCTCCGTCCATTTTACTGCATCAAAACTGACATCGGTACTCGTCACGGTGACGAGCATACGGCCCGCCATTTTTATTCAGCTTGAGATTGATGGCCGGTTAGGTCCTGACATGGCGATGCTGCACTCTGCAGCTTCACCGTTGTCTAGTCCCGTGTCATGTTCTTGCCGTTGCCGTTTTTCACGTTAACACGCTGGTCTTTTTTGGCTGCCGCTTCTGCTGTACGATGCTGTCATCTTCCGGTGAAAACTGTCAGAGTAGATCATTGCTAGCAAGCGGTGGCAGCAGCAGGAGCACCACCGATAGACTGCGCGCTCTGCCTCTCTCCTCACAAAATATCTATCCACAGTTTTGTCACTGAAAGATCCCTTTGCTACGGTAGATAAGACGAGCGTCGTTTGAGTCGCGCGTGTCTGTTATTGCTACGTACGCGATAACAATCGTCAGCGTACGTCATTTCAACTATCGCTAGAACTGGTAATTGTCTACTGGATTTGAAAAAGGACGCTAAAAATAACTCGTCCGCCTGAACGAACGCAGCGTTTGAGGACGCAACGTTGATAGCATGTATATATGTATTGTTAGCAATGAAAAAAAAAGAGCTTTCGGCAACAGTCAAGTGCGAAAGTTATATACCTTCGAAAAAACCTAGAACCACTGGAGAATACTAGCGCCTTTCCCGTATAGTTCGGCACGTTCCGGCATCGTTTTGTTCACAGAATGCGCACAAAAAGGGCATAGGCGGACCGCAGCGAACGGACGTCTCGCCTAAGCATTTCTGGTGCAATATATATTAACGTCGACTTTTCTTCTGATCCCTTTTCTTCTAAAAAGTATTCTCAAATGAGTCGAAATATCGCAGGGAAGGGCAGACAGATGAACCGACAAAGATAGAAAGCATTATTAAGTTACTACGAGCATCTTACCTGCAGTAGCATTGCGAGTTTTATTAACACCAGCCATGAAGTCTGAAATGCGCGCGATGCGTCGCATCATCAGTACAAGCGTCAACAAAAACAATATGGGCAACAAAAACAATCAGCTGGTAACAGTTGCCCCATTTGGTACCGCGCGGAAGATTTTCCAGCCACTGGCGAACTCATGCTACCGCGATGCTGATATTGTTGGTCCCGCAAGAACACCCGCATTATAGCTATAGTTATAGTAGTTCTAGCTAGCAGAAGCCAATGGGGCCGCCGCAGCGGCGTTGATGCGTGTCCATAACCGGCATCAACCCCGACCATGCTGGTAACAACTCCATAGGGGCGGCAGCAGCAGCAGTGGTTGAAGTAATAGTACCAATGACGTTAATAAAAAAAGCATTGTGTATCTGCGCCACCCGTTTATCGTCAGAGCGGTTTACGGGTACGCTGTCGCGACACCGTCGCTTCCAGGCCGTCCGGACGTCTGTCTGTTACTTATCAGTGACGAACAACAGTGGCAGCCGCGGCTGCAGCAGTGGCATCATCAGTCGAGGGCCGTCAGCTGCTGTTTTAGCAACATGACAATGATGACGACGTTTGAAAAAAGCCAACGCCAGAGCCGTTGCAGCTGGTCGACCAACCGATCGGCCGGCGTCCCCGTTTTGTCTCCGTTCGTCACCGCTCGGTCTCTGCCGTTCTCCACCATTTCCAGTGGCGGCACTGTGATCTTTCTGACTGCTCACGTTACTTCACTTTGCTCGTCTTTGGGACGACGGCGACGACGCCTACACATGACTACGATACAATTGCTACTCCTCTTACTTAGAATAATACAATGTTTCTATTATAACTGCAGCTGCTATTGAGGTTGGTACATACCGTTGTTGAAACCATGACGACACGTCTATTGGCGACTACCTCGGCCAAGTTAAAAACATACATTTATTGACACTTTTTATTGTTTCGTTTGTAAGGCTATCCTTTTTTCACGTATCCTAGGAGTGTCATTCTCGATGCTTACGTTTGTTCAGCACAGACGCCACCGTCCACTTAAGATACCCATTAATCACTTCTCACATATTTCTTCTTTAATCCCCAAAGAACTTAATCGTAGCCGTGCGTCAAACGTATCTAAGCGACATTTCATCAAGCGTCGCTTGCATGTGCTACATATGATATTCTTCAACGAAATTAACCTTTGGGTCTATAGCCAGCCAAAAACTCCGGATATGCGACCAGAACAAAGAGGTTCCGCTGGGGCTCACCTAGAAAACCCAATTGACAACCAATAATTTCCTCTTCAAAACGGCCGTTCGGTACTGTATTGAAAATTAAACTCTTTCAAAAATGTCTTTCTGTAATTTAAATGACTTCTTGAGCTCCTTGAGTACACAGTGTATTGGAAACCTTCCGGTTTACCTGATCCGAATGTCCGGATTTCTCAGAAGCTGCATGAAAGCTGGGGGTCGGTCCAGCGCGAAAAGGTGGAATAATATCTCATTTTCGCCTGAATTGTAAAAACGACGTACAGATGGAAGGATGTATAAATGAAGCATAATCGACCGGTGTACTGGACAAAAACATCAGAATTACTAGCGGCGGTATTTGATGTAAATAGAACAGCGCTAGAAATGGCGACGCAAAAGTTCAAGCGTCGTGATGATCTCGACGCCCCGTTATTCTATTCAAACCGAACTGCGAAAGCCATCCAAAGCGAGGCTAAAAAAAAGAACGATTCCAGCAGATAGAAGAAGCCACTGTAGTCGTCGTCGTCATCGTTGTAGGCTGTAGTTGACGAAAGCGTCTACAGAAGATACCATATTCACTCATAGCACGCGTATCTAGTTGCACGTACGAGCTCCCGCGACGTACAAAAAATAATCCACGCATTATATTATAGATTGTGTATAGACGACGGGCAATCTTGCTTTGAGACGTATATGTCAAAAAAAGTACAGACGTATTGGGCTTGTAATGTGGCATGAGTGATGGTTTTTGTTTCTATTCCGGCTAGCCAGGAGCTTTAGATGCACTCCCGTTTGGCATAGTGAAGTGGTTTATTTCAGCGTCTGTAAAGAGGGGCAGTTACTTTATCCCGATTAGCCCCCAACCAAAGTAGCATTACGGTTATGGGAGTTTTTTTTTTTTGTAGAGCATATTATTTTACACAACTGCGGATAGATTTACTATTAAACAGACAGATACTAGAGTCTATCACTACTATACGCTAGCACAACAGAACAAATTCACATGAATATATATATATATATATATGTCCGGTTTGTAAGATTTCACTAAGTGGGTTGTCCACGCTGTATTAGGAATCTTCATTAACGGCCACCAGCACCGGCATTATCATCATTGCAGCCACTCAAGTTATCGGAGCCGCCTTCGTTGCTCATCAGCTTTCATTGCGATCTACCGCGAAGTATCTCGATTGTCTTTGACCTCTGAAGAGTATTGCTGCTGGTGATGGCAGCGGCGGCGGCGGCGGCGGCAGCGGTTCCGTCCACGACGGTAATCGCATTACCAGGTACGAGCACCGTCTCATCATCGACGTTGTCATCATTCATCGCTGCCGTCGCTGTCGTGTCCGCGTGGCCGTTGCCCTGCCCTGGTCGCCTGACCGTTTGCCTGGCCCCGTCTGGATACATTGTCCATTCGCTTACGCCCGTCGTCTACTTGTACTATTGCTGCCCGCTCCTGCTCCCGCCACTTGACCGGCAGCAATCTGCGCTATGTGAACGTTAGCGGTAAGCCCCGCTTCCGCTCCCCCCACCGCTGTCGTTGCCGTCCGCAATGTCGACAGACAAATAGACCCACAACATAGTCTAGTGACATAGTCAACGGACAACCGAGTGCTCCACAAAGCGTCTCATAGATGCAGGTCGAGGGAGGACGGATACACACACCATATATATATATAGGGGACTGACATTTGCGCGTCCATAGCGCTGACCGAGAATAGTAAAACAATGAACAGCGGCAAAGCATTAGCGGCCGTTATGTTCATGTTGCGCGGTTTCAGGCCAAGGGGTAACCACAGTTTGTTTCGTTCGGCTGAGGGTCAACTCTTTCGAGCAGTAACGAACAACAGGTATCGGGCGTAGAACAAAAAAATGCCGAAAAACTTAGCTAACATCTACTACTAGTAATGTGTCTCAATGCTAGCCGTAATTAAGCCTCTATGCAGCCGCAGTGAATTCAGTAAACGTAGCAGTAGCAGCAGCAGCAATGGTGGCATTACTGTTTTCAGTAATCGATGCCGTCACTACCGTTCCTACTACCTCCAGTAAGCCACCGCCCATTGGTCCATCCGACCAGCGCTGTCCACTTGGCTGCCAGGCGTTCCAAATCGTGTGACTCACTCAGCCTGCGACAGACTAAACTCATTCACCGGGTCGACTGGTCTGGTCTGGTCTGGTCTAGCTCGAACAGAGCAGACCGAACAAGATCAAGTCAGACTGGCTACAACGACTTTCGATGGGCTGCTGGGCGGGCGGTAGAGCAGATGGGGTACTAACACCGACCTCCGAACGGGGCGAGTGCAGCGCCGTCTGCCGGTAGCCGTATGCGTTACGGCGCACTCTCTCACTAAATGAATCCGACGTTGTTTTGTAGTTGTTTCGTCTTCCTTTTGTCGAATTAATAACAATATTGTCATGCAAGGGGAGGTTTCTGTGCGTCCTCGATACGCATCGTGCGGTACAACGAAACTACTATACAACTGCCGCTCTAGCGAGAAAATCATACTGAATTAATAATAAATGTCGACTAAGATCTTAGGTATTATTGGTTGTAAAGTAATCTACAGTATGATTTAGAATAGGATCGGAGGCTTCAATAGGAGGCATAGATTGTTATCGAAAAAAAAAACCTACTACGATATATATCCCTGGCTCGACACCTCGTGATGCTGTTCGCTCTTTGTTAACAGATAACTATACCATACAAAACGCAGATTTCCTTGTATGGAGTACGCGCTCAGACTCACATCCAGCTACGTCGGAAATTTGTTCGAGTCAGTGAGAGCTGCGTATTGTTTCATATACGTCCGTGCATTTTACCGGATTAGAAACGTCCTTACAAATTACATTACAAAAATTCATAGCCGCTGATATATTTCTGATTTTTGGGTATCGACGTTTATGACAGCCTGTCTGTCGTCTGATGTGTTAATGCGAAGAAAATTGGCTTCTGCGGCCCGTACATATTGCTTATAATGTGTAAGTCCATCGATGCTGACACGGTGCATACACACATCAGTAAAATGTCGAAACTACCATCCTGTTACTAAATAAAGTGGTTTTTTCACAGGTAGCTATGATTTTTTTTCCTAGAAATTACTATACTGTACCCGTAAAAGCTGCAATGGCAAAAATTACTTGTAAAAAGGATAGGTTCATCAACCCAGTGTGAAACGGGTACGGCAGCTTTTAAAAGTATGGATCTCCGATGGTATCGTCGCCAGAGTCGACTAGCCGATCGGCATACATTCACATTAGCGTACTGATCGCGTAGATAGGCTTTTGTTGTACTTCAGAACCTAATGCGTCTGTATGTACTAGTGCTTTCGTTGTTAGCGACAGCAAAAATAAACACACACACACACACACACACACACACACACACACCCAGATTGAATGCCGAATGCAACAAGAAAAACAGGTGCTCCGCCAGCCATCGGCGTAACTACGAGCGGTATGAGTGCCGGCGTTTATAATCAAAGCACCGGAGACCGCTGACTGGCAACAGCGGCGCTCGTAACGAAGCACGATTCCCACTTACTCGCTACTGCACGCTATCACTCGATGGTCTTATATAATTTCCATTCACACTCCTGATTTCGGCAACGGCAACAACGATCTTGTACGTTCCTTGGCGTCAGCGTGTCAAGCTGGTATTTAGCAGAGGCAGAATCAGTATACTGCATCAGTAACTAGCCATCGGACGAAAGAAAAAAATCAATGAAAAGGCAAAATACGTACGTGGCCAGGTAGCCAGCAATCATTGGTCGACCCACGATCTTACCGTTGTGCACATGTATCCTGCTACCGCTAGCAGCACCAATACTAATGCTGCTGGTAAAACAGCTGTACCAACATGAACATACGTACGTGTAAATAGAACAGAATAGATACTTAGTCACCAGGTGACGTTCAGCGACGTCAAACGATACGCAGCAACTCAATTTCAAGTTGAAAAGTTCGTACACAGATCGTCCGCTGTGGGCCTGCCATTTGTTCACTTAGCATGTTGCAGAGGGCTTTACATTACAAGGATTACAGAGATATCCTTGAAAGTGCAATAGACTTAATCAAGTAAAACACTCTTCCGAGACGCTGATATTTGCTTTAAAAAATTCAACTTTGTGTAACCGTGACGCCTCTCAATTTTGTTAGCTGTCCCTTAGGAATACATGTAAGAACGCCTGTTTCGTTTAGAAAACCGAGAATCTATACGTGATCATGTGTTTTTATTTGATCTCGATTTAACGGACACAATAAACAATAGGAATAGGCTCAAAAATGCGTAAACGCTATTTATTATTATTATGGTATTTTTTTTTCATTACAGCCATTTGCCAACGAGACTTTACGTAAAAATTGAACTGTCGTCGTTCATTGAATAAGTGTGCACACTTAATCTACGAAAATCCTGAAAGATGCTCCCAATTTAGAACGTAGTAGCATACGGGCGTCCCATAATAATGCTCCATCTACGACTCCCTGAACGATCAGCTTCGAGTCCTCAAAAACCTTCGATCGAGAAAGTATGGGCGGTTTTAGGCCGAAATCGAAATAAAGGACTGGTATCGAAAATTTAAAAACAATGTTTTTAACTAAGCTTTCGCGTTTTTCCGGTAACACTATAGTCCCATCACTGTAGAACCTCTGTAGAACCCTAGAATGAATACCCCTGACAATATTCTGCAAAGAACCGAGCAACAAATAATAGCCTGATGGTGCTACAGCCGAGCTATACAGATACATTCAAATTCGAACAATAAAAAAGATCCTCTTAATTTTTTCCCGATGCTCCTGTACTATTATGGTGGAAGGCGACGCCCGTTCTATTCACTGATTTCTGCTAATTTTTTTAAATGGTTTATTGTGATCGTCGATCGATAGTTGATGACAGTCCGGAGCAGTAATTTTGCTACACACGATTCTCTTCTAACCCCTCTCGCCCCGCTGTCCCCAGTGGCACCACCGCCACCATAACGCACATCGTGTTACTACTCCATTTGGCGTAAGGCCGGGTTTTGTCGTCGACTGTAGAAAATTTTCCTTCGCTGGATACTGTCATATATGCATGACTTTTTTATTTGTATTAATCAACTGCGCCAGATACGGCTCGTTGCGTTTTAACAAAATTTCGCCAACGGAAATACGATCAGAGTGAAGTCTGCTGTGGCAATTTATATGAAACTTAAACGTCCGAGTCTCGTTTATATAGTCAGCTTTCGTTAATAATTGGATTGAAATCATCGTTGTTTGTCGGCTGATGTCTGTATTGGCCAACTTTGGCAGTGATTCGTTTCGTAATTGTATAAGAAGCATCTCTTCACACCAAAACAAACACTACAAATTTCTGGATCGTTTCTTGTTTTTGCTTCGAATAACGCACCATACATTTTTAATGGATCTGGGAAACATTTTAACTATCATTGTAATAAAATATGGATATAGCAAATCTTCGTAGAAATTTAAAGACGCTCTATTTTCAAGCTAAATAAAAACGGCCCAGTAAGTTCGTCACATCTACTATTCAAATCTGAGTTGTCCGAGCCGACGTGTGTATGTGTGTTTGTATGTCTGTATGTGAATTTAGCTAGAAAGAAAAAAAAAAAAAAAAAAAAACTAGCTAGGAAAATTAATATTCCTTTTTTTTCGGTTAGAACATATCAAACAGTGATCTGTTCTTAACTTTGCTTGAGAAAAATGTACTGCATCGAGCTCAGCCAGTATATGATGTTTGTTAACAATTACCAGTCATGGTTATCAATGAGAGACGCGCGTACATAAAGCTTAAGCAGAAACGACAAGATTTCATACGAGTTTAAGGAATAGGCCTAAAAGTAACCGTTTCGAAATAACGAATATCCGTCGTTATTTCTATTTCTGCATTATTGATTCGCTTCGTTGTCTACTATATATAGGTTATCATATGGTCATCTAACTACGCCACGATCAGCAAGCGGCCCATAAGCTAGCCAGCTGGATCTCGAGAGGAGAATATTCTTGTCCGATGTCATTTGTATTGATTGTAGCAGCTTGAAGAATACGGTGATCGATCAACATCGTACTTTACTTGGCTTCTTAGTTGTTGGAAGACCTAAGTAGAATCACCCCAATATGTGCCAACGTATACCGGGTGGTTCTCAATGAATCGAACTATAGAATAACCCAATAAATAGTAGAACGTTATAAGATGCATCAACTACAAATAACAGCCTTGTAAGTGACGTGGTGATACCAGGAGCGGACACCGTACTGGATCAGTTGTCTGATGTAATGCTCGACGACAATTTCCCATGTAGAACTTGGGATAGTGCTAAATGTATTAGTCTAGACAAGCTTCATTTCAACAGCCGGTTGAAGAAGTGAAAACGACAACAAAAGCGGATCTTCAGTTCAAAAACCTTCCTTACTAATAATAACACTGACCCTGTATTCGGGGAAGACTAGCTCGATACGCTCCTTGCCAAACCAACATAAATCACGCCCTCAAATAGCGTCCTACAAGCCACTGATCGCCATGTATGATACAACCTTTTCTCCTTGAAAACGGTTGTGTAGTCTATTTTTTAAGTTAGTTTTTTTCGTCGTGCTCTTGCTGTCTGCCTTAGTCAAGTTCTCTCTCTCGCTCTCGCTCTCTCTCTCTCTCTCTCTCTCTCTCTCTCTCTCTCTCTCTCTCTCAGTGTCGTTCGTCCAAGTCGTGGTGCCTTTCAGAACGCGGTTTCTCCGAGTGCATCTCGATTCGTATGTGTTTACATGAGCCCCAATGTCTGTGCCTCTATCCTCCATCTGTGTGCACTCGCCTGTACATGCGTAAGCTTTCAGACGGATGTTCACAAGAAAGAAGATAAGAGACAGAAGGAACAAACGAGAGAAACAGTTTACATATGTACGCACGCGAACGTGCGAATGAAAGAACAGCAGGCCACTAAATGGAAAGGCGGATGGCCGGAAGCGTAATGGGACACGCGTTCCCTGCGCCTGCGCTCGTTCATGTTACGGTTCCGGGGAAAATCTGGTCGAAAATGGTACAAACTGAAGCATCAGCAGGTACAGCAATAACGGTGAGAACAAACCAACAAGGAAAAGAAGACCATGTTATGAAAGATGACGATGTCTTTTCAAGGGGTGGGATTATACCAATACTGCGGCTGTTGCTTATGCTGTCGATGGTGGGCGGTGCTGACATTGCTAATGGTGAGAAAGGCGACGCGTGGAACAATGCTGCTACTGAAGAACTGATGAACGATGTTCAACGAGGATAGGAACGAGGCAGGAGGGAGAAGGAGAGTGCAGACGAAATTTGGACGATGCGACAACAACAAAGAAATACAGGAAAGCATACATATCATCATCACTGCCGCTACCGCCGTCGCTGCGATGAACCACAGCAGCCACAATAAAGGCTCAACAGCAACGACGGACGCGGTGAAACACTGTCGGCTCGTACGACTGGCTGCAGTTCATCAATTGTATGCAACACTAAATGCGTGCACAACAAGAGACTCGCTTTCAGCAGCGTTACCATAGCCTGAGTACACAATCATCGATTAGGCCACGGTCAGAACCTATATGAGCAACCTTCGGTTGTGCAGTGGCTGACGACAAAGCATCAGTTTGTTGTTGTTAGAGCTGCTGGGTGTGGCGCTGCTGCTGCTGCTGCTGTAATATGGTATGACAATCGTGACTATAACCATTACGCTTGAGCTCATCTCGTGTTAAAAGCTCATGCAGCTCCGAAGCCGCTGTCATCCTCCCGTTTGTATAGATTCTGCTGGGTGTTAGCTCTGTCATGTTGACTTTGTACAGAGGGTTCGTAGGTTTGGGAGGTGTCCGTCTCGCCACCAGGTATAGCATTCGTCAAAGCGACGACTGTTGCTTGAACTGAATCGTCAATGTATCATTTTTTCTGCTATCTGCCCCTTGTCCCTCTCCCTCCCTGATTTATCTGATTCATGGTCAGTATCGTTCTGTCCATATTCAGAGATGTACCAATCGACATTGTCATTGTCACTGTCAGTAAAATTACGGCAGCCATCGAACATTAACTCCTCCGGAAACGGTATTATCATCATCAGTCGACAAATTCTTCAGGTTATCAACACGAAAAACAGCGTACAGCACATATGTGAGTCGGCTGTAGTGGCAAAACAGAGCCACCCAGTTATTAGACATAAGAACCATGATCAACGTCATCATTTCTTACAGACAGAGCTCGTGTTCGGTTAGTTTGTAATGCATTTTTAGCAGTTTATAATGGTCATGACAATAGACCGACACTGCAAGATTTGCAACCTGTAAAACAGGACCGAGAAGGACAAGGCGAATGTGTTAATATCGATGAATCAAGCACATGTCAGCGCCATATGCCCTGAGAGGACAATCTCTTTCGCTATCCAGCGCCGACAACAACAATAGCGCCTAAAAATAGGACACATCATAGCCATACCTTAGATGCCGTAACATTTTATCAATACTCGAATATGCAGGAAGCACGAATGTCTGTAAAACATATAAGAATTCAAGTAGCTGATGTGGTTGTTGAAGGCTCTATCGCCAACTATAGGCTCCAGTTGCGGTAAAGGTCGTCGGTCAAATAAAAGCTGCCCGTTGGCATGGAAAGGTAGGCTGTCTGGGTTCGAATTGAGGCGCGAGTGTTCATCGTTGTGTCGGTCCTGTAAATGGTCGTCTGTGTTTGTGTATTGGATCTAATAGGATAATCTCGTTGGCTGGATCTGGTGCGAGGAACCTCTTACTGTAAACTCTTTCTGCAACAGGAGAATATATTAGCCTACTATCTGCTACGGAACTACTTCAACAAATATGATTAAGACATTTTACTGAAAGGGAAATAATAGTAATCTCGTCCAGAAATACCATCACTAAGGTGCCGGTGGATAAAGAGGGACGGGCAAGGGGCAAAGGGAAAAGCTCCGCAGTTCAGATCTAGATATATTCGACTGACGCTCGAATATTTGGAGATTGCTAAAGCATCGGATTCTAATTGTAACGGAGGAACGAAGCCGCCGATTAGAGAAAAGGACGTGTCAAGGTTTTCGTTTGCGGTATCAAAGCCCAACAGTAAATCTGCTGATTATTACAGTTGAAAACATAATTAAAAACAAGTAATTTTTCCGCACGCCACTCGTATGATATATGGGAACTTTTATTCGATCGCCTACGTTCGGATTTCGCCTCGGGGACCTAATGGCCTTTATCGATTTCGAACTTCAAAAAGAATTAACTAGGTCGGGACCGAGCATAGACCAAACCCCGTTCACTCAGACAACAAATAATTCACTGGCTGCCGACTAGTTGGGTTCAGCCTCAGCAGCTATGACCAGCCTGCCTTCGCGCGTCGAAGGAACGTTTCCTGACAAAACCCACATGCGTTGTGTTTGGGGATAAATTATCGGCCCGTTATTAAATCACCTATGATGTTCTGGCTACCGCGTAATGCTTGGCTCATCGTACATCTATGCAAATAACCAAGTGAGAAATGCACAGACGACGGTCGTCACCAGGAACAGTATCAAAATCATCGCAGATTCACGGTGCATATCGTAAACGCTGCATGGCGTATAGAGACAACATATACATCTCTGCTGGATTCATCGGGTAAAGCTAAAGCGGACAGTTACACGCTATCCTATTGCTAGGATTTGTTGCCACTTCGTAAGACAGGCTGCGAAAGGTATCTGACAAGCGGACATTGAACGGAACGCCGTAAATCAGATTTGCTAATACCGCTGCTGCTAGTGCCACAGCCTGAGGTAGCTCCTGAATCCTAAGTGGTGATGTCCCTTAAATCAGCAAACGGGCGTCTGCAAAAACAACTACGATTCGGACTTTGTCTTGTTGTGACAACGATCATTGTAGAGGCGGCAGCAGAAGTAAAAGTTTAAATAGTGGAAGAAAAACTTAGACTCGACAGGGTTGTACTGGTCGTTCGTTGCGTTGACATAAAATACGACCTCGAAGTTTATTCATTGCGACTGCTACTGCCTTATGAGAAAATGACACAGAAGATATGAATACAGCCAGGCAACGAATAGAATTTAACTTCCAGAAGACAACTGTATACCGCGATGATTTGCTACTATAACGCTATCCAGCCATCGTCTTTTTTGGAAACAGCTGCGTTTAACCGAAAAACGTTATCGACTTTTGAGGAAATTCACTATATTGTAGAAAATCGTATTCTCTCTTATCTATGACCAGCGACCAAACCCTTCTCTATTGAATCCGTGTAGTAGTTATGTATGTACACATATATAATTCCGTATTCTCTACCAGCCCCCGAACTCCATAAGAAGCAAAAGGCAATCGCTTCAACTACTATATGAAACATTTTACTGAATCTAGATATATACAGTTTTATAAAGCACTCGAAAGCTGTAGATGTTCCTAAAACTATTTCGAAAGAGTTAGGGCAAAGGGATCAATTTTTCGCTCATATGCCTTCCGTGACCTACCATGGCTACATTCTGCCAAAAAAGAAAAAAAAAAATTATAAATAATAATATAATAAAGGTATGTTGATTTGCATATGCTTTAAGATGAGTCGCACACAGCTCCCACTAAGGATGGGTCGACAGGCCTGATTTTAGTGAATGATGTTCCCATATGTTTTGTGCTCCCAAACTTGTGGAACACAGTTAGCAGGCCTAGTTGTACGTATCTTCAATGATAATTATAGACTTTATTGTTTACTTCCAGTAAGCGGGACTTGGCATTCTGCTAGATGATTTGATTTAGTACATATGATAATATGATTTATTTTCTCTTAAACAAAGTATATCGTCTATGTGCCTAGTGATTTTGAAACCGTTTAGATTATCCAGTAATGAACAGTTTGCTCAGCGGTAGCTGTTGACTTCGTTTTGACTCCCGCTGAGCGCAAGGCAAACTTCAAAAGCTTGTGTTTGAAGGCAGTCATGTACTATATGTGTTATATAAGAGCGATAGTAAGGTATACCCGACGCACCACCAAGTCTTCCATATGAGCTGTCCTATTATCGATTTCATCAAGACACGTTGCATATGCGGTATCCAAGTATGTTTTTGCTGACTGTATACGTATATGCCTCCTATAACTCTAATTAATTTCTTGCTTTTATTGTTGTTGATCTGCAGCACTGAATCAGTCCCTTCCGCTCACTTGTTCGACTATTTCGTACGGCTTACACCACCTACATATTTCTCCCTTTCTTGGTGTCGTCCCCGATAGTCGAACAAAATCGGAGGAAATACAACAAACATTAGCATCGACCCTAGCTGCTGCGAACATTGGCCCCTGGTGGGCATCAACCGGCATATTGTCAGGTTCATGCTAGCATTGTCTTGACCGCAGTAGCGGCACTTACAGAAAAAAGCACGACGCTTCTTGTGACGGAGCCGTGTCCCGATTAAGAGTAGGGACAGAACTACGCTCGATAACTATTGCGCCAAATGGTAATGGAGGGGCAGGTGTGCGTTCAGACAGACGATCAGATGATTTGACTCGGCTGCCTAACGAAGTCAGCGATCGTAAACAAAAAAAATAGGTCGATTAGAAATTTCGAATTGCGACTGTAACGCGGCTGTCACTAGCCATCGCGGTGCACGGCGATCTACGTCGAAAAAAGGGTCAAATCGACTGACGACTTCAAAAAGACAGACACGGTTGTCGATTGTCCACCATCATCCCATTGCAGCACTTCATCGTTTGGTTTGACATTCGTGCCAGACGCCACCCAAATCAACGGACCGATTAGATCAGGGCATTAAAACACAGCTGACCATTCTCCCAGCAGCAAAAGGCCATGTCACTATAACAGCTTAGTATTAGCAACGAGAATGTTGTCCGATAGTGGGCAGATCCGACATGTCTATTTCGGCACATCGTCGAACAACGGTTTACATCGTTGGCAAACCCTCGTTGGAAAATCTTTCTCTCGGCGTTGTCGTGTACCTGTTTCTTTTGAGGAAGAGGATAGCTTGCCTAGCGGTAGATCGTGTACGTAGCTGATCTGCACGATGTGCGTAGAGTGTTACGATTAAGCTCTTACGTTTTTCAAGAGTCGATCGGACGACAGGATCGGACGATGGCGTTCCACAGGCTACCCTAATCACTTCCCCTCATTTCCACCTTTATCATAGGCTGTTATTGCTGGATAGCTGTTGCCGGTGATGCGATTGCAATTGGCGCCATGCTAGCGTCACTTCTATGTATTCTGTTCTGTCAGAGAACGTTGAGCTGAGATACGGCTCTTTGTACTAGACGTGGTTCTGTAGCGAGACCTTCCGCGTAACAACGCGCCCCATAACAAGCGCAGAGCGAATACCAGACCGATCTGTTCTTACATGCTCGTCTTTGTTTCTATCATGACGGGCCAACGAGCGTGGGTGGTGCTCGTAGAGGGAGCCGGCGCCCCCTGCGAATGACTGCGGCAGTTACACAGCAACGGAGGGCAATTGCTGCTGCTATATTTATTACTGCTCAAGAGAACCGCGAAAAGTGCCCTGCTCTTCGTTCTATAACGTAATGGATGTTATGATCGTGGCATGAGCTCGATTCGAAATTGTGCTGGAGCGTCTGCTCTGGCATCGTTTCGTGTTGTCCACAGGTGACACTGCCCTACCATAATAATTTTCTGACATCGCTAAGTAACTGTTTAGCAGAAACCTATACGGCGGTAGGCCAATTAATAGTGACGATATCGCTCGAGTCATCTAAATGAAAGCTGTTGCCTATGTTTTAGTAAATGAATAAATATGTTGTGACTATTTAGTCTATACAATTGTCGTAAATGCACATCAGGATTATTTCTAAGTAATTCTTCAAATTATAGGAAGGACTAAAACTAGATGATTTTTATAGCGGGACAAAAAGAGCGGGCATAGTCTAAGCGTATTGTCATCGCTTGTTGACAGCCGTCTAGCCGTTCTACAAGAAGACGTATTGGTAACCCTGTTTGCCCTTACGATCTAAAAAGCGCGCAGTTTACCCCGGTTGCTTAACGTTTTAGCTATTTGGATATGTAAATATGTTACCACGATAGAAAAGGGCATGAATAGCTGCGATGGTGTAAGAAAATGACTGTTCTGACAGTTTTTATATGAAGCAGATCTGTGGCCGCAGTCAATGTACCAATAAATTTGAAACATGAAGATTGCATAGGCCATGTAGCCGTTACGCTAAAGAGATTTAAGTACATACGAATTAACTCGGTGCAGCGGTCTACTAAATAAGCTTAATTTGTCTGAAGGTACATGAACATCTGAAGTATTCATAGAGAGTCGAACTGAATATTAGATCCTTTTGCATAGGCGACTAATTGTAGCGGCAATGGCTAGCGGCCTTCTGACCGAACTCGTACAAGCGACAACAAATTTTCAATAAAAAAAATATAGTGTTATATTTGTATGTTTAGCCTATAAACTATTGTTATTACTATTGCTACGTTTTTAGGGCTGACCAAGTTAGGGTTCAGTAAAGAATTAACGAACAAAAAGTGCGCACTTCGCTAGCCAGGACGAGCACGAGAGCTTCTGAGTACGGAATCCTCCTGCTGAGGCACCGTAATTCTTGCAAGTTTTGCGTTTACCGTTCCTTACCAAACCGGAGTACGAGCGATCAACGCTTCTCGCAGACAGCTGAGACAATTCGGTGGATAGGCGTACGTATGTTACATTTCACTTTCCGTGCGTACTGTACGTACGTGCACACATGGCTTCCTCATCATTAAGATTGATGCCGTCTGCGTCTGTATGAATATGACGGCTGATCACGTATACTGATGAGAGGTTGAAGGACAGCTCGTTCCTACGTTGCTGCATAATATTTTATTACACATATCACTAGCTGCAGCTTCAGAAATTAACCCATGAACGTCAGCGTGCATGCATGCGACAACCGCCTTGACCGACACCGAATGGACAGACAGGTAATTATGTAGATAAAGGCATCGTCTGGCACCGTCGCCGGCCGTCACGCCACAGCAGCGTCATCGCTTAGTACTAATACCATATACTCTTCTAGCCCAATCGCAAGCACTACGGCGATGGCCAATAGTAAAACTTCGACTCTTCGAAGTGACTGACGCCTATCCATTCACCCATCGGCTGGTCGCCCAATGGCTCGGTAGCCTTCCTTCTCTACTTGTCTACCAGAAAGAAGCAAGTCTTTTTGCTTTTAGTTTTGGCACGTCACCGCTAGTATTGCTGTTATCCTAGCGACTCTTTTTCTATCGCTATAGCTCTTCCTTTAACCGCATCTCTCTTTTTTGTTTTTGTAGCCCTCTTTTTTGTTAGGCCCATTTTCTACTCCCCCCACCCCGCCCCGCCCCCTCCCCGCGCGTCACTGTCTCCCTGCCTGCCTGCCTGCCTGCCTGCGTGCGTGCGTGCGTGCGTGCGCGCGTCCGCCCGCTTTGACTTAACACTAACGTTGAGTTGTTGCTAAAGCAACATCGGGATCGAGACAGCGGCATCTGTCGAAGCTTACGCTTGTAGGACGCCCTCCAGCTGATATAGCCGTAGCTGTCGCTGACTATTGGCGCCACCGAAAGCAGGCGTATACGATGGGTATATGTTATGTATCATTGATATGGAAAAGCTTCTGCA